>NC_069504.1:1024954204-1025189204 GCF_027579735.1 Bombina bombina
AGGAAGTTTACATCAATTGAATAAAAATAAAGACATAATAAACATTCTATATTGCAATATATAAAAAATTTGTTTTTTTTATGTCCTATGGTAATTTAAAAAAAATTAAAATTGATGTAACATTAACCAATAATCCATTTTATATTGTAAACTGTATATCATAATGATATGCAGATAGAAAAATAAAGAAATGAAAGTGTTTATATGTAATAAAAATTTTCAATATGTTATATCATATATATTATAACATGTAATCAATAAATCTAGTATATATATATATATATATATATATATATATATACACACACACACACAAACATAATAAAAAGAGATTGTTAATAAACACATACAATGTTATAATAAATATATATATATATATATATATATATATACACCCTTAAAAACACACATATTGATATATAAAACTAAATGTATGTTTGAAATAAAAAGAATATGATGTAAAAACTATTAGAAGAAAAATATATCGAAATATATATTGTGGATTATATAAAAAATTCATTGAATGTAGGTTTATTCTAGTGATCGTTCTTTTAATAGATAATAAAAAAATAACTAAATTAATAAAGTAAGAAAAATAATTACATTAAAATATTGTTTGCTGTTAGTAAACAGTAATACATAAAAGACCATTTGAAATACTATAAATTATACACCGCTATATATATATATACATTTACATATGGATTTAGTAAAGGGTACATAATGAAATAAAATTTTCGAGCTCACATAATTTTATATGTAAACAAGGCAGAACTGCGTTTATATTTACAACAAAGACTTATATTCAAATCGATGAATGTAATACATATAGAACATAATGATACTTTGTTATTGTTTCCTTTATTGGATTTACAAATAATGCAAACAAATCGTAATTCTTTTTTTTTTAAATCATCAAATTGCAGATGTAATAAAAAGTAAATTATAAGGAGTACAGTTTAAATATGTGAAATATAGAATACAGCTTTATAATATTACCTTTAAAAGTTAATTGCAATGACGGGTTTGAAATATTATACTAATAACTAAATACCGCTTAGTTCTTTTGAAGTGGCAGAAGCCGTCTTGTACGCTGAAAATCTTGGCAGCAAATGATCCTATCCAATACGCATGCAGGAATTGTGAACGCGCGAACGACATCAATGAGCTTTCATTGGACTCCGCGCATGCGCATTCGATTCAAGCAGGCTGTGACGTAGCTTTCTGGCCGCCGATCGGCCAGAAAGTCTATTGGTAAATAGAAACAACGTGACCAGGAAATAAAGTTACTGAGCAGAGACGGGCTGAATTGAAGAGGAAAAAAATATGCGGCTAAATGCGGCGAAACGGGTATTTAGGTGCACAATATAAAAAAATCATGAATGAAACTTCTAATGATTTTTAATCAATTGTGTCAATATGCATAGCTGATGAGATAAGTTTACTTTCACTTTAAAAGGGCTTTTTTGCGGGGCATTGCCCCAAAGTAATCAGCTCTTTTAAAAAAAGAAATACACCCCCCAACATTAAAACCCACCACCCACACCCAACCTTACACTAAAACCCACCCAATCCCCCCTTAAAAAAACCTAACACTACCCCATTGAAGATCATCCTACCTTGAGCTGTCTTCACCCAGCCGGGCAGAAGTCTTCATCTGATCCGGGGACAAGTGGTCCTCCAGTCGGGCAGAAGTCTTCATCCAATCCGGGCAGATGAGGTCCTCCATCCCAGCAGAAGTCCTCATCCAAACGACATCTTCTATCTTCTTCCATCCGACGAGGAGCGGCTCCATCTTGAAGACATCCGATGCGGAGCATCCTTCCTGGCCGACAGACTAATGACGATTGAAGGTTCCTTTAAATGATGTCATCCAAGATGGCGTCCCTTGAATTCCGATTGACTGATAGGATTCTATCAGCCAATCGGAATTAAGGTAGGAAAAATCCTATTGGCCGATGCAATCAGCCAATCGGATTGACCTTGCATTCTATTGGCTGTTCCAATCAGCCAATTGAATGCAAGCTCAATCATATTGGCTGATTGGATAGAAGATGCCGCTTGGATGAAGACTTCTGCCTGGCTGGAGGACCACTTGTGCCTGGATCGGATGAAGACTTCTGCCCGGCTGGGTGAAGACTGCTCAATGGGGTAGTGTTTGGTTTTTTTAAAGGGGGGATTGGGTGGGTTTTAGAGTAAGGTTGGGTGTGGGTGGTGGTTTTTAATGTTGGGGGGGTTGTAATTCCTTTTTTACAGGTAAAAGAGCTGATTACTTTGGGGCAATGCCCCACAAAAAGCCCTTTTAAGGGCTATTTGTAATTTAGTATAGGGTAGAGCATTTTATTATTTTGGGGGGCTTTTTATTTTATTAGGGGACTTAGATTAGGTGTAATTAGTTTAAACTTCTTGTAATTTTTTTTTTTCTGTAATTTAGTGGGGGGGGTTTTGTACTATAGTTTATTTTTAGGTACTTGTAGTTAATTTATTTAATTAATTTAATGATAGTGTAGTGTTAGGTGTAATTGTAACTTAGGTTAGGTTTTATTTTACCGGTACATTTGTAATTATTTTAACTAGGTAGCTATTAAATGGTTATTAACTATTTAATAGCTATTGTACCTAGTTAAAATAAATACAAAGTTGCCTGTAAAATAAAAATAAATCCTAAAATAGCTACAATGTAATTATTAATTATATTGTAGCTATCTTAGGGTTTATTTTATAGGTAAGCATTTAGTTTTAAATAGGAATAATTTAGTTAATAATAGTAATATTATTTAGATTTATTTAAATAATATTTAAGTTAGGGGGGTGTTAGGGTTAGACTTAGGTTTAGGTTAATAACTTTATTATAGTGGCAGCGACGTTGGCAACGGCAGATTAGGGGTTAATACATTTAATAGGCTATGTGGGCTACGGCGGTTTAGGGGTTAATACTAGAATAGGTTTATTGCGGTGTGGGCTATGGCGGTTTAGGGGTTAATACAGTTTATTAGGTATTGCGGTGGCGGATTGCGATTGACAGGTAGATAGACATTGCGCATTGGTTAGGTGTTAGTTTATTTTTGCAGGCATTTTAGGGAGTTACGGTGCTCCCATACTCAGCGCAAGGCCTGCTACGGCTGCTTTTTATGGCGAGGTAAAAATGGAGTAAGATTTCTCCATTTCCGCCACGTAAGGCCTTGCGCTGGATATTGGATACCGATTTACGACACGGTCCCATGTTAGCTTATGGGAGTAAAAATTGCGAGCGACGGGTGAAATATACGTGTCGCATTTATATGCGGCGCTGTATATAGGATACCAAAAACACGCAAAAACCGGCATTGTCGGCTTTTGCGGGCGACTCTGCGTATGTAATGGAGGCCCAGTTTGTGTTTGACGTACCCTGTACTACGTGTGTTGTTAAGGGGTTAAGAAAGCGAATTGATGATAAACGTAAATTAGAAAGTTGTTTAAAATGACATGCCCTATCTGAATCATGAAAGTTTAATTTGGACTTTACTATTCCTTCAATTAAATCCTTAAATAACATAAATTGGGGCAAAGTAATTTCTAATAAAAATACAGAGGATAAATGGATAATATTTAAAACTTTGTTAAAAATATACATATCAACACATACCACATGGTTATAAAAGTAAAATAAATAAATATACAGGTAAGTCAATGTGGCTAAATACAAATGAGTTAAGAGAAATTAGGAAAAAAACATAGGACATTTAAATTATTCAAAGAAAATAGTACAGACTCAACATTCTGAATATATAAGGAATTTTACAAAACATGCAAAAAAGCAATTTAATTAGCCAAAATTGAAAATGAAAGATTAACCCCTTAATGACCACAGCACTTTTCCATTTTCTGTCCGTTTAGGACCAAGGCTATTTTTAAATTTTTGCGGTGTTTGTGTTTAGCTGTATTTTTCACTTACTCATTTACTGTACCCACACGTATTATATACCGTTTTTCTCAGCATTAAATGGACTTTCAAAAGATACCATTATTTTCATCATATCTTATAATTTACTATAAAAAATGTTATAAAATATGAGGAAAAAATTGAAAAAACACGCTTTTTCTAACTTTGACCCCCAAAATCTGTTACACATCTACAACCACCAAAAAACACCCATGCTAAATAGTTTCAAAATTTTGTCCTGAGTTTAGAAATACCTAATGTTTACATGTTATTTTCTTTTTTTGCAAGTTATAAGGAAATAAATACAAATAGCACTTTGCTATTTCCAAACCACTTTTTTTTCAAAATTAGCGCTAGTTACATTGGGACACTGATATCTTTCAGGAATATCCCTTGACATTGTATTTTTTTTTTTTTAGAAGACATCCCAAAGTATTGATCTATGCCCATTTTGGTTTATTTCCTGCCACCATTTCACCGCCAAATGCGATCAAATAAAAAAAAATCAATCACTTTTTCACAATTTTTTTCACAAACTTTAGGTTTCTCACTGAAATGATTTACAAACAACTTGTGCAATTATAGTATAAATGGTTGTAAATGCTTCTCTGGGATCCTCTTTGTTCAGAAATAGCATACATATATGGCTTTGGCATTGCTTTTTGGTAATTAGAAGGCCGCTAAATGCCACTGCGCACCCCACTTGTATTATACCCAGCAGTGAAGGGGTTAATTAGGGAGCATGTAGGGAGCTTCTAGGGTTAATTTTAGATTTAGTGTAATTTAGTAGACAACCCCAAGTATTGATCTAGGCTTATCTTGGTATATTTCATGCCATCATTTCACCGCCAAATGCGATCAAATTAATAAAAAATAGTGATGTCGCGAACATAAAACCGGGCGAACCGCCATAGACTTCAATAGGCAGGCGAATTTTAAAACCCACAGGGACTCTTTCTGGCCACAATAGTGATGGAAAAGTTGTTTCAAGGGGACTAACACCTGGACTGTGGCATGCTGGAGGGGGATCCATGGCAAAACTCCCATGGAAAATTACATAGTTGATGCAGAGTCTGGTTTTAATCCATAAAGGGCATAAATCACCTAACATTCCTAAATTGTTTGGAATAACGTGCTTTAAAACATCAGGTATGATGTTGTATCGATCAGGTA
Organism: Bombina bombina; assembly: GCF_027579735.1. NCBI lineage: Eukaryota > Metazoa > Chordata > Amphibia > Anura > Bombinatoridae > Bombina > Bombina bombina. Next base: position 1,024,959,300 of record NC_069504.1, read on the forward strand.
GTGTAAGGGTTACGCCCGCTTCACAGTGACAGACCAAACTCCCGCAGCGGGTACAATGTCTAAATAGTTTTTAAATTTTGTCCTGAGTTTAGAAATACCCAATGTTAACATGTTCTTTGCTTTTTTTACAAGTTATAGGGAAATAAATACAAGAAGCACTTTGCTATTTCAAAACCACTTTTTTTTAAAAATGAGCACTAGTTACATTGGAACTCTGATATCTGTCAGGAATACCTGAATATCCCTTGACATGTATATATTTTTTTTAGAAGACATCCCAAAGTATTGATCTAGGCCCATTTTGGTATATTTCATGCCACCATTTCACCGTCAAATGCGATCAAATAAAAAAAAATTGTTCACTTTTTCACAAACTTTAGGTTTCTCACAGAAATTATTTATAAACAACTTATGCAATTATGGCATAAATGGTTGTAAATGCTTCTCTGGGGTGAGACTTCTGGTAGGCGTGGCAAGAGAAGCAGCAAGACGCCAAATGGCTCGCGGAGCCAAGCGAAAGAAAAAAGCCAGAAAAAGTTCTGCCTTATCTACAGATTCCTGTTTGCGGGGTATAGCAGCTCTGCGTAGGGAACGGCTTGCAGGTGGGCAAGCAGAGTAGACGGAAGTTCACAGATTGCCATACAGTGGCCGGACGGCACTGGCCCAGACACACGCCACAGTAAGGTGCCGGAAAAGGAGCCTGTACAGATAACGGAGCGGTATGCAGCATGGCGTGACTCCAAGGAGGTAGCCGCAAATCTTCATAATTCCGTATCAACACAAACACCCGGAATAGGCGCACAACGGACATGAGGTATCGTGACTGAAGTGGGTCTAAGGTAACAAACGGTGAAATGGCTAGGAGTATAAGGAAACCGCCAAAGAGCTGAAAACACGGCAGAAGGGAAAATCCGAGATATAAAAAAACCGCAAGTAACATTGAGTGTAATATTGTAATATAACTGCTGTGTTGCGTGTGTCTGTGGTAAAAATCAAGCAGAGACTGGATGCTTGGAGTAAGTGTCTGAAAGATAAGGTGTAAAGAAATAAATCCTATCACATCAGAGATTCAAAACGTTGGAGTTGAAAGGCAAATATTGTGCTGGGGCTGTTTGTTTGGTTGCTAGAACAGGCAGAAGATAATAGAAATAGATGGGCCCACAAATATGAAGGAGACTGTATATATATAATTGCCTGGGTTCTAAACAGAAAACAGGAGTAGGGAAGATTCAGGAGCAGACTGAGACGAAGATATTTGGACACCCCCTGCTTATAGGGATATATTGGCCCGTATAAGGGGTAAGCGCTATAGAGAAAGGAACATTGCAGACTGAACTATATATCGGCACCTGCCTAAAAAAGTCATAAGATACACAGGTTGGGTTATCAGCTACTCACAAGCAACAGAATAAAAACTAAAGTGTAACACCATACACAAATCGAGGTGGATTGTGTGGGTTCTCCCAAGTACCTTGCTGAATCCTCTCATACTTAGCAGGGGGAAAAAGAGGAACGTGGGTTATAAAGATCTATAGGACCCACAAGAGTGAAAGAGCAGCTGTTGTATACATAAGCAGAGGGAAATCTGGACAGTCTTTATAAAAACCCTCTATAAAAAACAAAACAAAAAAAAAAGAGAGACACTATTCACACATTGTGAGGGGGTGTACTGCACTGGGGAACGGTTATGTATATATTTTATATAAGGAATGTATGGTGTGTAACAATGATATAAGATCTTTAGGAATGTCTTAATATACTATACTGTATTGATGTAGTATAGAGATGTATAGATAGCTGTGGAAAATTACAAAAGGATAATACTGTGGAGGTAGTAGAAGCAGCACAGTGAGGAGAGTAAAGTAAACTCGGAGTAGGTTGTGGGTCTATATACAGAGATGTGAAAATCTCCTCACTGAGGGTATAAGTGGTTAAATTCTGAACTTGTTGATTTTAAGAATGTTCTGATTTGATTTAAAGTAGAATATGTATGCGCAACACTTATAAAAGGTTACAGTAGTATGACTAAGAAGGGAACATAAGCAGGAAGAAGGGGCCAAAGTAACTTCCCTATTTGATGTAAGCAGCACACTCAGGATAAAGGTAGATAGATAGGGACACAATTTTAGGGAGTAATATCCACAAGAGGGACAAGAGATAGGTAGCTGCTGAAGGGTTAATATGGGAATTTGTATGGTGGTTCTTTTTCTGACGTTGTTCTCCTTCCCTTGTTGGAGCTGTCTGGTAGCTGGTATATGGATAAATATATGATAAATATGAAAAATAGATCACCGAATATGCCGATAAAAAAGGACAAAAAATTGAAATCTTTGCATGAAAGCATTACAGAAACAGACATAGAAAACACGAGTAAGAATACAGAGGCTCAGCTAACCATAAATCAATTAGCTGATCTGATATTACCACAGTTCGAGATCATAAAGAGAGAGATAGTGGATCTAGCACAAGATGTAAAACAATTTTCATCCAGAATGACTGAGGTAGAAAATAGGGTTTCCGACCTAGAGGACAAAGTATATACACAAGAAACAGACATAAGTTCACAGGCAGACCAGATTAAATCTCTACAGCTAAAGGTAGAAGATCTTGAAGACAGGTCTAGACGTAGTAACGTAAGAATAGTGGGTCTACCAGAGACCAGGGAATTTGAGGACCTGATAAAATTTGGGTCAATATCCCTACCGAAGCTGATAGGAATGCAGATGCAAGAGGAAAAACTACAAGTGGAAAGGGCACACAGAATTGGACAGTATAGAGCACCACAAGAGGGTAACTCACGTCCATGTATGGTTCTAATCAAATACTTAAATTTCCAAGATAAGATAAATATTATGCGGCAGTATAGGATTAACCAACCACTTATGATAGAACAGAAGCAGGTGTATTTATTTCAGGACTTTTCTCTAGAAACCTCCACCAAACGGAAAGCAATGGCGCCATATTGTATGGGATTAATCAAAGCAGGCTTAAGAGCAACAATGAGATATCCCGCAAAAATTACAGTACTCAGTATGGATGGCACCGTAGCTTTAAATTCGGTGGACGAAGCTAAGACATTCTGCAAAGAAAATAATATTGTAGTATGAAAGCTAAATTACTAGTGAATTTGATTTTCTCTTCAGAGGGGAGCAGACAAAGAGATAGTGTGGGTATGACAATTGTGACAAAGAATGTGGGGGGGGGGCAGAGCATCTTTTTAAATGTGTTTTTTTTTTTTTTTTTTCTCTCTCTCTTCTCTTTGTCTCATGTCTCTCGCTCCTGCTCATCCCCCCTGGGTAAATGGCTAGAATGATGGCTCCGTTAAAAATAATATCTTGGAACGTGGGGGGCATCACCTCCCCTGTTAAACGTAGAAATGTGCTTAGAATGGTCAAAAAAGGTAATCTGGATATTATATGTTTACAAGAACTCCATCTAAAAAAAGTAGAGATAGACAAATTAAAAACAAACTGGATAGTGGAGATTATTGCTACACCATGTAGCAAGCGTAAGAGGGGGGTGGCTATTCTTTTAAATAAAAATCTGGATTATAATATTCTAAAACAAGAACTAGACACTACAGGGAGATACATAATAATACAATTAAAGGTAGAAAATACAGTCTGGACTATCTGCAACATATATGGACCTAATGGGCTTGAAATAGATTTCTGGCAACAAATGAAGCAAAAACTATCACCATTTTTAGGCCAGAACCTAATTATAGCTGGAGATATGAACATAACATTATATCCAGAAATTGATAGACATAAGCTAAGGTGTAAACAGGCCAATTTCAGGGAAGCAAAATGCTTGAGGAATTTTTTAACTGCACTGAAAGTAAAAGATATTTGGCGTTTGCAACACCCAGATGATCGGACATTTACATGCGAAAACACACAGAAACTTTTCACGCATAGACATGTTTTTGATAGACGAACAGCTCCTCAGATATGAAATAGAGACAGACATCTCTGATATAATACTGTCAGATCATGCTATAATTACATTGACAATAGCTGCTAGAGATAGGTCCCAAAGAAAGACAAACACATTTCATTTTACGGGGTATCTATGTAATAATCCGCAATTCGCAAATTGGGTGAATCAGAAATGGCAGGAATATTATACACATAATCAACAGATAAACAATACGGAAATTTTATGGGAAGCAGGGAAACCTGTAATGAGAGGGGAGATGAAAGCATACATGGTAAAAATGGTCCGTAAGTTGAAGGCAAGGGAAATTCAATTGGCAAATCAATTGAGAAATGCTTTCGGGAGGTATAGAAGCAACCCAAATGATCAAAAAAATAAAAAAAAATAAAAGTAAATGCTTCTCTGGGATCCCCTTTGTTCAGAAATAGCAGACTTATATGGCTTTGGCGTTGCATTTTGGTAATTAGAAGGCTGCTAAATGCCACTGCGCACCACACGTGTATTATGCCCAGCAGTGAAGGGGTTAATTAGGGAGCATGTAGGGAGCTTGTAGAGTTAATTTTAGCTTAAGTGTAGTGTAGTAGACAACCCAAAGTATTGATCTAGGCCCATTTTGGTATATTTCATGCCACCATTTCACCGCCAAATGCGATCAAATAAAAAACAATTGGTCACTTTTTCACAAACTTTTGGTTTCTCACTGAAATTATTTACAAACAACTTATGCAATTATGGCATAAATGGTTGTAAATGCTTCTCTGGGATCCCCTTTGTTCAGAAATAGCAGACTTATATGGCTTTGGCATTGCTTTTTGGTAATTAGAAGGCTGCTAAATGCCACTGTGCACCACATGTGTTTTATGCCCAGCAGTGAAGGGGTTAATTAGGGAGCATGTAGGGAGCTTGTAGAGTTAATTTTAGCTTAAGTGTAGTGTGGTAGACAACCCAAAATATTGATCTAGGCCCATTTTGGTATATTTCATGCCACCATTTCACCGCCAAATGCGATCAAATTTAAAAAAAAACTTAAATTTGTCGCAATTTTAGTTTTTTCACTGAAATTATTTACAAACAGCTTGTGCAATTATGGCACAAATGGTTGTAAATGCTTCTCTGGGATCCCCTTTGTTCAGGAATAGCAGACATATATGACTTTGGCGTTGCTTTCTGGTAATTAGAAGGCCTCTAAATGCTGCTGCGCATCACATGTGTATTATGGCTAGCAGTGAAGGGGTTAATTAGGTAGTTTGTAGGGAACTTGCAGGGTTAATTTTAGCTTTAGTGTAGAGATCAGCCTCCCACCTGACACATCAGACCCCCTGATCCTTCCCAAACAGCTCCCTTCCCTCCCCCACCCCACAATTGTCCCCGCCATCTTAAGTACTGGCAGAAAGTCTGCCAGTACTAAAATAAAAGGTTTTTAATTTTTTTAATTTTTTTTTAAGCATATTTATATATGCTGTGGTGTAGCATCCCCCCTTAGCCTCCAACCTCCCTGATCCCCCCCAAAACAGCTCTATAACCCTCCCCATCTGCCTTATTGGCAGCCATCTTGGGTACTGGCAGCTGTCTGCCAGTACCCAGTTTGCAAAAGAAAGTAGTTTTTTCTGTTTTTTTTTCTGTAGTGTAGCTTCCCCCCCCCCACACAGACCAACCCCCACCACCTGCCACACCAGATATGAGTGGTGGCACTGGGCAAGTGGGCACAGTATACGCTGTGAGTCTGACACACACGCTGGCAGGCAGGCAACTGCAATTAGATTACACAGGGAAAAAAAGCAGACAGCAGAGATCAGATGAGTCCTTCAGGACTGTAGTGGACACTGAATACACTAGCCTAGCTATCGATTTCCCTATTAAATCAGCAGCATCTACACTCTCCCTCCTCTCACAAAGAATGCAGCTTCTGAATGAATCTAAAATGGATGCTGTCCAGGAGGTGGGAGGGTCTGGGAGGGAGGGTCTGCTGCTGATTGGCTGGAATGTGTCTGCTAACTGTGAGGTACAGGGTCAAAGTTTACTCAATGATGACGAATAGGGGGCGGATCGAACATCGCATATGTTCACCCGCCACGACGAACGCGAACAAGCTATGTTCGCCGGCGAACTATTCGCGACATCACTAAAAAGAACTTTGCATTTTTTCACAATTTTAGGTTTCTCACTGAAATTATTTACAAACAGCTTTTGCAATTATGGTACAAATGGTCGCTAAATGCCGCTGCGCATCACACGCGTATTATGTCTAGCAGTAAAGGGGTTAATTAGGGAGCTTGTAGGGAGCTTGCAGGGTTAATTTTAGCTTTAGTGTAGAGATTAGCCTCCGACCTGACACATCACATCCCCTGATCCCTCCCAAACAGCTCTCTTCCCTCCCCCACCCCACAATTGTCCCCGCCAGAAAGTCTGCTAGTACTAAAATAAAAGGTATTGTTTAGCATATTTACATATGCTGCTGTGTAAGATCCCCCCTTAGCCCCCAACCTCCCTGACCCCCCCCCCCACCCAAACAGCTCTCTAAACCTCCCTTAACATTGTTAAGTATAGATAAAGATGTGCGTTGACGTCATCAGCAATAGGATTGAGCTTGCATTCTATTGGCTGTTCCAATAATACAGCCAATAGAATGCGAGCTCAATCCTATTGGCTGATTGGATCAGCCAATAGGATTGAAGCTCAATCCTATTGGCTGATTGCATCAGCCAATAGGATTTTTTCACCTTTAATTCTGATTTGCTGATAGAATTCTATCAGTCAATCCGAATTCAAGGGACGTCATCTTGGATGACGTCATTTAAAGGAACCTTCATTCGGGAAGAAGACTTTGTTTGAAGAGGATGCTCCGCACCGGATGTCTTGAAGATGAAGCTGCTCCGCGCGCCGGATAGATGAAGATAAGATAGATGAAGATAGAAGATACCATCTGGATGAAGACTTCTGCCCGTCTGGAGGACCACTTCTGCCGGCTTGAATGAAGACTTCTCCCGGCTTCATTGAGGACTTCTTGCCGCTTTGTTGAGGACTTCTCCCGGCTTCGTTGAGGATAGATGTCGGCTCCTCAAAACTGTAAGTGGATCTTCAGGGATTAGTGTTAGGTTTTTTAAGGTTTTATTGGGTGGGTTTTATTTTTAGGTTAGGGTTTGGGCCGCAATAGAGCAAAATGCCTTTTTAAGGCTAATGCCCATCCAAATGCCCTTTTCAGGGCAATGGGGAGCTTAGGTTTTTTTAGTTAGGATTTTATTTGGGGGGTTGGTTGTGTGGGTGGTGGGTTTTACTGTTGGGGGGTTGTTTGTATTGTTTTTTACAGGTAAAAGAGCTGATTTCTTTGGGGCAATGCCCCGCAAAAGGCCCTTTTAAGGGCTATTGGTAGTTTAGGCTAGAGGGGGGATTTATTTTGGTGGGGCTTTTTTATTTTGATAGGGCTATTAGATTAGGTGTAATTAGTTTATATATGTGATCATTTGTTTTTTTATTTTTTGTAATTTAGTGGGGGGAGGGGTTTTGTAATTTAGGTAATTTTATTTAATTGTTGTGTAATGTTAGGTGTTAGTGTAACTCAGGTTAGGTTTTATTTTGCAGGTAAATTTGTATTTGTTTTAGCTAGGTAGTTAGTAAATAGTTAATAACTATTTAGTAACTATTCTACCTAGTTAAAATGAATACAAACTTGCCTGTAAAATAAAAATAATCCCTAAGATAGATACAATCGCCTAGATTTATAGTTTTGTCGGTAAAGACCCGTGGTGCTAACGCTGCTTTTTTTTCAAGCGCACGCTTAATGGTATTTAGAGTTGTCTGAGTGGCTGCGTTAGGCTCAGAAAAGGGATCGTTGAGCATAATTTAGCTCCACTTCAACTCTCAATACCAGCATTGCCTACGGTAGCGGTAACCTGGAAACAATGGGGCTGAGCTGGCTGCAAAAAAACCTAACACCTACAAAAAGCAGCGTTCAGCTCCTAACGCAGCCCCATTGTTTCCTATGTCTACACCTAACACCCTAACATGAACCCTGAGTCTAAACACCCCTAATCTTACACTTATTAACCCCTAATCTGCTGCCCCCACTATCGCTGACACCTACATTATATTATTAACCCCTAATATGCCGAACCGTACACCGTCGCAACCTACATTATACTTATGAACCCCTAATCTGCTGCCTCCAACATCGCCGACACCTATATTATATTTATTACCCCCTAATCTGCCCTCCCCCAATGTCGCCGCCACCTACCTACACTTATTAACCCCTAATCTGCCGACTGGACCTCGCTGCCACTATAATAAATGTATTAAATCCTAAACCGCCGCACTCCGCCTCGCAAACACTATAATAAATAGTATTAACCCCTAATCTGCCTTCCCTAACATCGCCACCACCTACCTACAATTATTAACCCCTAATATCCTGCCCGCAACATCGCCGCTACTATAATAAATGTATTAACCACTAAACCTAAGTCTAACCCTAAGCCTAACACCCCCTAACTTAAATATAATTTAAATTAAACAAAATAATATTGCTATCATTAATTAAATTAATCCTATTTAAAACTAAATACTTACCTATAAAATAAACCCTAATATAGCTACAATGTAAGTAATAGTTACATTGTAGCTATTTTAGGATGTATATTTATTTTACAGGCAACTTTGTATTTATTTTAACTAGGTACAATAGCTATTAAATAGTTAATAACTATTTAATAGCTACCTATTTAAAATAATTACAAAATTACCTGTGAAATAAATCCTAACCTAAGTTACAATTAAACCTAACACTACACTATCATTAAATTAATTAAATAAATTAACTACAATTACCTACAATTAAATTTAATTAAATAAACTAATCTATAATACAAAAAAACAAACACTAAATTACAGAAAATAAAAAAATATTACAAGAAGTTTAAACTATTTACACCTAATCTAAGCCCCCTAATAAAATAAAAAAGCCCCCCAAAATAATAAAATGCCCTACCCTAATTCTAAATCAGCTCTTTTACCAGCCCTTAAAAGGGCTTTTTGCAGGGCATTGCCCAAAAGTGATCAGCTCTTTTACCTGTAAAAAAAAATACAACCCCCCCAACATTAAAACCAATCCAAGATGGCGTCCCTCCAATTCCGATTGGCTAATAGGATTCTATCAGCCAATCGGAATTAAGGTAGGAAAAATATGATTGGCTGATCCAATCAGCCAATCGGATTGAGCTTGCATTCTATTGGCTCTTCCAATCAGCCAATAGAATGCGAGCTCAATCCGATTGGCTAATTGGATCAGCCAATCGGATTGAACTTCAATCTGATTGGCTGATTGAATCAGCCAATTAGATTTTTCCTACCTTAATTCCGATTGGCTGATAGAATCCAATCGGAATTGAAGGGACGCCATCTTGGATGACGTCACTTAAAGGTACCGTCATTGTGTTAGAAGACTCCGGATGAAGAGGATGGCTCCGCGTCGGCTCCTTGGAAGATGGCTCCGCTCCGAATGAATGAAGATTGAAGACACCGCCTGGATGAAGACTTCTACCGGATGAAGGACCTCTTCTGCGCACCTTGGATGAAGATTTCGGCCCGGTTGGGTGAAAACGACTCAAGGTAGGGAGTTCTTCAGGGGGTTAGTGTTAGTTTTTTTTTAAGGGGGTTTGGGTGGTTTAGAGTAGGGGTATGTGGGTGGTGGGTTTTAATGTTGGGGGGGTTGTATTTTTTTTTACAGGTAAAAGAGCTGATTACTTTGGGGCAATGCCCCGCAAAAAGTCCTTTTAAGGGCTGGTAAAAGAGCTGATTACTTTTGTAATTTAGAATAGGGTATGGCATTTTATTATTTTAGGGGGCTTTTTTATTTTATTAGGGGGCTTAGGTTAGGTGTAATTAGTTTAAACTTCTTGTAATATTTTTTTATTTTCTGTAATTTAGTGGGGGGTTTTTTGTATTATAGATTAGTTTATTTAATTAAATTTAATTGTAGGTAATTGTAGTTAATTTATTTAATTAATTTAATGATAGTGTAGTGTTAGGTTTAATTGTAACTTAGGTTAGGATTTATTTCACAGGTAATTTTGTTAATTATTTTAACTAGGTAGCTATTAGATAGTGTTTAACTATTTAATAGCTAGTGTACCTAGTTAAAATAAATACAAAGTTGCCTGTAAAATAAATATAAATCCTAAAATAGCTACAATGTAACTATTAGTTATATTGTAGCTATATTAGGGTTTATTTTATAGGTAAGTATTTTGTTTTAAATAGGATTAATTTATTTAATGATAGGAATATTATTTTGTTTTATTTAAATTATATTTAAGTTAGGGGGGTGTTAGGGCTTAATACATTTATTATAGTAGCGGCGACGTTGCAGGCCGGAGATTAGGGGTTAATAATTGTAGTTAGGTGGCGGCGATGTTAGGTAGGGCAGATTAGGGGTTAATACTATTTATTATAGTGTTTGTGAGGCGGGAGTGCGGCGGTTTAGGGGTTAATACATTTATTATAGTGGCGGCGAGGTCCAGTCGGCAGATTAGGGGTTAATAATTGTAGTTAGGTAGAGGCGACGTTGGAGGGGGGCAGATTAGAGGTTAATAAATATAATGTAGGTGTCGGCGATGTTAGGGGCAGCAGATTAGGGGTTCATAGCTATAATGTAGGTGGCAGCGGTGTCCGGTCGGCAGATTAGGGGTTAAACAATTTTATTAGAGGGTTTGCAATGTGGGGGGGCCTCGGTTTAAGGGTACATAGGTAGTTTATGGGTGTTAGTGTACTTTATAGCACAGTAGTTAAGAGCTTTATGTTCCGGCGTTAGCCCATAAAGCTCTTAACTACTGACTTTTTTTGGCGGTAGGAGTCTTGTCGGTAGAGGCTTTACCGCTCACTTGTTCCCAGACTCCAAATACCAGCGTTAGGCAAATCCCATTGAAAAGATAGGATACGCAATTGACGTAAGGGGATCTCCGGAAGCCTGGAGTCATGGAAAGAAAGTGAGCGGTAGACCGTTTCCTGCCTGACTCTAAATACCAGCGGGCGGTAAAAAGCAGCGTTAGGACCCCTTAACGCTGCTTTTGACGGCTAACGCCAAACTCTAAATCTAGCCGAATGTAACTATTAGTTATATTTTAGCTATTTCAGGGTTTATTTTATAGGTAAGTATTTAGTTTTAAATAGGAATTATTTAGGTAATGATAGTAATTTTTATTTAGATTTATTTGAATTATATTTAAGTTAGGGGGTGTTAGGGTTAGGGTTAGACTTAGGTTGAGGGGTTAATAAATTTAGTTAATAAATTAAAATTTAGTATAGTGGTTAATATGTTTATTCTAGTGGCGGCGATGTTGGGAGCGGCAGATTAGGGGTTAATAATTTTATTTTAGTGTTTGCGATGCGGAAGGGCCTCGGTTTAGGGGTTAATAGGTAGTTTATGGGTGTTAGTGTACTTTGTAGCACTTTAGTTATGAGTTTTATGCTACAGCTTTGTAGTGTAAAACTCATAACTACTCACTTTAGAATGCGTTACAAATCTTGCGGTATATTGGCCTCCAAAAAAAACTTGTAATATCGGCGCTATGGAAGTCCCATTGAAAAAAGACTTTATGAAAATTGCATAAGTTAATTTGCGGTACGGCCAAAAAAGTGTGCGGGACAGCTGTACCTACAAGACTCGTTATAGTAGCGGTAGTGAAAAAGCAGTGTTATAACCCATAACGCTGCTTTTTTACTCATAACGCAAAACTCGTAATCTAGCTATATGTTACCTGAATCATGAATGTCTAATTTTGACTTTACTGTCCCTTTAAGTTTATAGTCTTTATTATGTACATTAATATTAACATGCTTTAGAGATTAACTCAAAGAGCAGATTTAAAAAATGATTTAAATCTACTCTCCCCTTGTTTAATTAACAAAGGGAAATTGTGGGTAGATATTGCAGTAGTCTCCTTTAAAAACCTGGAGAGAAAAAAAAATAACATGATGCTGTTCTAGGAAATTAATTAAAATGTATTAATGTTTATGATTCAGCACATGTCTGGTTTTTTTACCCTAATATTTGTTGTTATAATTTAAAATGTAATAAAATTTATTTAAATAATTATAACAAATTATAACTAAGAGATAAAAATTTATTTGATGCAGGACAAACAGGGCATTTGCATAGTGGGCGGAGGCCAGTTATGGTCTGGAACTGTTACTTGACCACACCCAGTCACCAGCCATATTTGTGCCTTGACTCTGCCTTTCTGTGTCTCTGAGCCAGGTCACAGACTTTAACAACCCTCACCCAGTTCCTGTGACCTTGCCCAGGGAAGTGTCCTATGCCCAACTTAAAAATGATCCTCCTCACAATGGGTCAATAATTGCAAGCTCTTTGGGCTGGCAAAATTATTAAAGAATGCTCGCCAGTCCTTCTATTTCCGTGGTGGAATGATCTAAAGCCACTTTTTACCCTGAAAACAGAATGTCTCGCTAAGGGGCGTATACTGCATTTTCATATGAAATGTGCACAACAAAATTCATATTTTAAACATCATATAAAACAAATATTTGAACCATTCACACAAAAATAAGCAAGGAAAAAATGTATTGTTAATTTGCAACAAAAATCGTAACAAAATTATTCACCAAAAAGCTTATGTTAACAAAAAAGTAAAATTTGTATGTAATTTACACAGGAATAAATCAAATAAATATGCACAGCGTAAATCGTAATTGTAGTATAGTGGATGTGTAAAAATCACACAGAAATTCTAACTTATAAATACAAAATGTAAAGTGTAATTGTTGCTGTTTCGTAAAATGGGCTGAACATGGGCATTCCATGGGTGTATATGAAAATGTCTCTCTAATCCCAGTGTAATTCTATAAAGATTTTGGCACTGCAGATCTCACAGTTTTTTCTCGCCATTAAAATGTGGCGAACTTTTCTCAAAACAATACGAACACTTATAACCCCAATAGAAAAACAAATGCATACTAAAATATAGTTTAATGTAAGATGCTCCATGCAGAAAGCAGCATAATGTGGGTTATATTGGCTGCAGGATTTTAATTTTAAAGTGCTCCCCCTGCTCCCTGCTAACTTCGCACTAAGGAGCGAAGTGTCCCTATCCAGCGAGCTTGATTGTTTTAATAGGAGCCATCTCGCCACTCGCAGAGATTGTGTCAGGGTGCCAGCAATCAGACTGAGACGAGAAGTGCAAAAATAATCATACCTTTATTAATAACAAAAAAATAATAAAAAGTCCACAAGTCAAATAACAAGCCAGGAGTCAAAACCAGAGCTGGTAGCAGACGAGCCAAGTCAGGAGCCAAAGCGAATAGTCAGACGCGCCGGAATCAGGAACAAGGAAAACAGCAGAGTCAGGAACAAGCCAGGGATCAGGAACCAGGAAGGACGTCAGGCAGCCAGGAAATACACAGGAACTCTCACAAACAGGTCTGAGACAACGCAAAGGCAAAGCATACTGAACAGAGGCCCTTTAAATAATAAGTGATGACATCACAATTCTGAGACTGCATCCTGTCTCACACAGATGATGCACACCAGTCTGGCCATAAAAGGAAGTGCAGGAAATGAGCAGCATCCCTCACAATGCACCATAGTCAGGAAGAGAGGTGATTAAAATTTCTGCCAGCAGCACATGGCAAACACAACAGGGAAAAAACCCTGACAGTACCCTCACCTCAACGAACCCTCCCCCGTGAGAGGACAAAAGGCTTATTGGAGAAACGGGCATGGAAGGCACGGAGGAGGGTGGGAGCATGAACATCAAAGGAGGGAACCCAAGAACGCTCCTCCGGACCATAGCCCCTCCAGTGAACCAAATACAGTACACGGCCCCTGGACATACGAGAGTCAAGTTGTGGGAGGACAGCCAAACTCTCTCACCAACCTGGTAGGAAGGTGCGGGCAGACGCCTACGATCAGCCTGGAACTTTTGGCGCTGCATAGAAAGATGAAGGCAATCCTGAATTTGCACCCATGTGGAATGGAGTTGCCGGAGATGCTCCTCCAAAGCCAGAATACCCTGAGACATGAATGAATCGGGCAACAAGGATGGTTGAAACCCATAATTTGCCATGAATGGGGATAACTTGGAAGAAGCATTAATAGCATTATTACGAGCAAACCCTGCCCAAGGTAACAGTTCAGACCAATTATTGTGGTGATCTGAGACATAGCAACGGAGGAACTGTTCCAGAGGTTGATTAGACCGTTCCACAGCCCCATTGGATTGAGGGTGATATGCCGAGGAGAAGGAAAGCTGGATCCCCATTTGAGCACAAAAGGAACGCCAAAATCTGGAGACAAACTGGCTACCCCGGTCTGACACTATTTCCTTGGGTAACCCATGTAAACGGAAGACCTCCCGGGCAAAAATTGAAGCAAGCTCCTGAGCGATAGGCAGCTTCATCAAGGGAATGCAATGTGACATTTTAGAAAAACGGTCAACCACCATAAGGATAACAGTATTGCCATTGGAAACAGGGAGCTCGACAATGAAGTCCATGGAAAGATGTGTCCAAGGACGCTCACCATTAGCAATAGGTTGAAGAAGACCCACAGGAAGACGTCGAGGAGTCTTATTCTGTGCACAAACTGAGCAGGAGGCAACATACGCAGCAACATCAGAACGAAGACCTGGCCACCAGAATTGTCGAGTGACAGACCTAGTGACAGACCAAATCATTTAGTTCTTGCCTGGGTGACCTGCGGCTTTAGGATAGTGGTAAGTGTGCAAAAGTTTAGTTCGAAGATTTTCAGGAACAAAACACTTACCACTAGGTTTCTCAGGCGGTGCATTGGTTTGTGCAGCCAGGATCTCCTCCCCCAAGGGAGAAGTCAAATTAGTATGTATGGTAGCCAAAACGTGGCCAGGAGGTATAACAGGAGTATGTACAGACTCCTCCTTGGACGGAGGCGAAAATTGTCGAGAGAGGGCATCAGCCCTAATATTCTTACTAGCAGGCAGGTAGGAGACCACATAATTAAACCGAGACAAAAATAGCGCCCATCTGGCCTGTCGGGGTGACAAACGTTTTGCTTCAGATAGATAAGTTAAATTCTTGTGGTCAGTAAGAATGAGCACTGGCACGCTAGTACCCTTGAGAAGATGCCTCCTTTCTTTGAGTGCCAAAATTATGGCCAGTAATTCCCTGTCACCAATTTCATGATTGCACTCCGCTGGAGACAATTTCTTAGAGAAGAAACCACACGGATGCAAGAAACCGTCAGGCGTAGGACGTTGAGACAAGAGGGCACCTACTCCAGTCTCAGACGCATCGACCTCAAGAACGAAAGGCAGGACAGGGTTAGGATGAGCCAGAACTGGAGTGGCAGCAAAGGCAGTCTTAAGACTATCAAAGGCCTTAATGGCAGTAGGTGACCAATGGAGTGGATAATTCTCTTTACGGGTCATGTCTGTGATAGGTTTGACCAAGGAAGAAAAGTTTTTAATAAACTTTCTATAGTAATTGGCGAACCCAAAAAAACGTGAATAGACCGAAGACCAACTGGGCGAGGCCACTGCAGAACTGCAGATAACTTGTCAGGATCCATGGAGAACCCTGCAACAGAGATAACATAACCTAGGAAGGTTACTCGAGTCTGATGGAACTCACATTTCTCAAGTTTACAAAACAGGTCGTTCTCACGTAGTCTCTGAAGAACTTGTGTAACATCAGAACGATGAGCCTCAAGTGTGGGTGAGTGTATGAGGATGTTGTCTAAGTACACCACAACACACTGTTGCAACATATCTCATAGGATATCTTTAATAAATTCATGAAAAGCAGCAGGAGCATTACATAGGCCAAAGAGCATTGCAAGATACTCATAATGCCCGCTCCTGGTGTTAAATGCTGTTTTCCATTCGTGGCCCTCCTTAATCCTAACGAGATTGTACGCTCCTCTCAAATCAAGTTTAGTAAAGACCATAGCTCCCTTGAGGCGGTCAAAGAGTTCTGTAATGAGCGGAATAGGGTAAGCATTCTTAATGGTAAGACGATTAAGACCCCTGTAATCGATACATGGTCTTAACTCGCCACCCTTTTTCTTCACAAAGAAGAAGGCAGCCCCTGCAGGAGAGCAGGATTTGCGGATGATCCCCTGCAACAGAGCATCGGCAACATACTACTCCATAGCACAATTCTCTGCAACAGACAGAGAATACACCCGGCCCCGAGGAGGAATGGCTCCGGGTTGCAAGTCTATGGCACAATCGTAAGACCGGTGAGGAGGCAAGGTACCGGCACGCACCTTGTCAAACACATAGAGGAACTCTCGGTACTCCTCTGGAAATTTAGATACCGAAGAAGTGCACAAGACTTTAACTGGTTTCCGAAGACAAGTGGAAATACATTGCGGGGACCACAACAAAATTTCGGACCTGCGCCAGTCGAGACTAGGATTGTGCTTTTGGAGCCAGGGATAACCCAGAACAACCGGAAAATGCGGAGAGTTTATCACCTGGAACTGGAGGGTTTCAAAATGGAAAGACCCAACAGCCATGGACAACGGAGCAGTTTCGTGAGTAACGAGTGTGGGCTGAAGGGGCCTGCCATCAATGGCCTCAATAGCAAGCAGAACAGACCGAGGCAAAACAGAAATGGAGTACTTTGATACAAAAGCACTGTTAAGGAAATAGCCAGCAGCACCGGTGTCAACAAGAGCCTGAGTGACTATGGAGGAGTCCACCCAGGAAAGTACAACCATGACCAAAGGTTTCTCCTTAAGCGATTCCGGGGATGAGGATAAGCCACCCAAGGTCTGCCCCCGACAGGAACTTAGGTGTGAGCATTTCCCGGCCATGTAGGACAAGACTTCAAAAGGTGGCCCTATAACCCACAATAGAGGCAGAGCCCTTCCCTCCTCCTAAAGGCCTTCTCCGCCGCAGAGAGACGCATGAATCCCAACTGCATCGGCTCAGCAGTACCTCGTGACTCGGGACCAGGAGGCATGGGAGGAGAGGGAGGCAAGGGTGGGAACGAACACGTAGGAGACAACGGAACAGGAGGCTTCCGCAAGCGCTCCTTGAAAGAGGGCCTCTCTCTGAGTCTGATGTCAATTAGGATCAAAAAAGACACCAATGCCTCGAGATCCTCTGATAAATCGTACGGAACTCAATAGCATACTGAGCAACAGATCTTGTACCTTGCTGAATGGACATGAGTCGTTTAGCAGCAGAGGAGGAGTGAGCCGGAACATCAAATACCCTTAGAAAAGAGGCCACAAATTCAGGATAATTTGAAATCACAGGTTTATTAGTCTCCCACAAAGGATTAGCCTAGGCAAGAGCTGTGTCAGAGAGTAACGAGATGAGAAATCCCACCTTAGCTCTGTCAGAGGGAAACGCCTGAGGTAACATCTCAAAGTAAATGCCCACCTGGTTTAAAAACCCTCTGCACTGAATAGGATCGCCTCCATATCACTGAGGTAGAGGTGCAGAACCGAACATGCTCCTGGTAGGCATAGGTGCAGCAGCGGAAACAGGAGCAGCCATAACTTGCGGGACACTTTGGTCCAAATGTGCAGTGCAAGTCAGCAGGGTTTGCAAGGCTAATGCAAAATGATCCAAGCTGTGATCCTGTTCATCCATCCTGGAAATGATGGCAGGTAAAGGTGGATAATTAGCAGCATCAGGATTCATGGTGTTTGCGTAATGTCAGGGTGCCAGGAATCAGACTGAGACGAGAAGTGCAAAAATAATCACACCTTTATTAATAACAAAAAATAATAAAAGTCCACAAGTCAAATTACAAGCCAGGAGTCAAAACCAGAGCTGGTAGTAAGATGAGCCAAGTCAGGAGCCAAAGCGAAAAGTCAGACGAGCCGGAATCAGGAACAAGGAAAACAGCAGAGTCAGGAACTAGCCAGGGATCAGGAACCAGGAAGGACGTCAGGCAGCCAGGAAATACACAGGAACTCTCACAAACAGGTCTGAGACAACGCAAAGGCAAAGCATACTGAACAGAGGCCCTTTAAATAATAAGTGATGACATCACAATTCTGAGACTGCATCCTGTCTCACATGGATGATGCACACCAGTCTGGCCATAAAAGGAAGTGCAGGAAATGAGCAGCATCCCTCACAATGCACCATAGTCAGGAAGAGAGGTGAGTAAAATGACTGCCAGCAGCACATGGCAAACACAACAGGGAAAAAACCTTGACAGATTGCCCCTTTTTTACAATCATTGCACCGGGGCAGCCCTGCGAGAGTCAGCGAGAAAAAGTAGGTTTGAGCTGGAGAAGATTATATCATTGAGCCCAATGTCTGTCAACTGTAATTTTGGATTTACCTATGTCATGCCCATTGGGCAGGGGCATAACTACAGGGGTCCCAGAGGAATCATCTGAGACTGTATCTGTGGATATCTGTAAGCAGAGATAATAAGAATGGTTTAATATGTTTTATATAATATATATAATATGTTTTTTATTCTGAGTGACTGTCTTACCTCCAGATATAAGTGTGCCTGAGTCTTTCCCTCGTGATAACATTTTACTTTTAACTTGTAATACCAGCGCAAGAATAGGATCGCTATTAATCTAACTTGAGTACAGTTAGGGCTCAATAGCACTAATGTTTTTTTTCACTCCACTTGCAGTCGCTTTGCTCAATTCTTGTGCAGTTTGTTTGATTAAAGGGCTGGAAAGTTGTTTTATTGTTAAGAAAGCAAAATTCAATGATTTAAGGAAATCATTAAATAACATAAATTAGGACAAAGCATTCTCTAATAAAAAACAGAGGATAAATGAATAATATTTAACAGCCAAAGCATTCCGTCATTTTGAAGGTCCCTAAAAATGAACAAAAGTAGAAGAAGAATGTCTGAGATCTATTATGGCTTTCACATAATATTTGAGAGCTCTAATAACAACCCAAGTTGTGAATAAGATTTCTTAGTGATTGGGCAAAAAGAAGGAAACACAATTTCCTGATTGAGAGAGGCAAATCTATTACATATTGGTGTTTCTCTTTACTATCTTGTTTTCCATTATTTAAACTTTTTCTAATTTCACATTCTTTATTTGAATAATAATTGTACCTTTTTCATATCTTTGATATCATTTTTATTCATCCTGTTTTCCCTTTTTATTAATTCATATGTTGGCTTTTCTTTCAAAATAGTAATTCCTATCACTGTTATATTTTTTTTAATTTAGTCATTTTGATTTCCTGTTTTATTTTATCAACCTCTTCCTTAATGTCTCTGCTTTTATCTGTGAATTCCTGTGTGTCTAAATGTGGAGTTAATCGTTCCTGTTAATTGATATCTTCATCAATTTTACTTAACTTCTTTCTCTCATTTATAATTAAATTAATTAACCTGTGGGTGCACGCTTCTAGAATATCATTCCACTTACTCATACATTCAAAATCTTCTTTTCCCAGTGTAGGTTCTTTTAGTATTCTTAACCCCCTTGGTCTTATTTTCTCCTTCATATATTTTTCTAATGTTATCACCTCTAATCTATATATATTTCCCTTCATTGAACACTTTAGTAATTCTTGTAGGAATATCATTTGATTCCCAGTCCTCTATTGCATTTTCAAATTGTTGACCATTTTTTCATTCAAACACATATTCATAATCTATGACAAAAAATACATACAATATACAGTATATGAGGCAAAAAATACTGAAAAACAAATGTGTAAACTTAAAACAAGCTTGAAACAAAATCACCTGTGATGTATCAAAGTCAAACAGTTAAAAAGTTAAGGATATATGTCCCAATAGTGTCCTGTGTGTCAGTCCAGCATGTGTGGATATCTGTACGTAGAGGTAATAGGAATATTTGATGCAATATGTTTTCATTCCACCAAGTGTAATATACTACATTGGAATTACTCACATTTCCTAGAGCAAACAATATTCTTATAGGGACATTATAAACTAGATTTTTCTTTGCATAAATGTTTTGTAGATGATCCATTTATATAGCCTATACAGTTTAAAAAAAGTTTTTCTTATTTTTTTCTTATTTTTAAATAGCATTGCGACTCCTAACCAAGCCCCGAAGTTTTAGGAGAATACTGATGTATTTTCATATGCAGAGGAAGGGGGAGTGTTTGCTTTTTTTGCTATAGAACCACTTGCAGTAGGTGTTCCAGCTGACCTTTTCAACACTGCTAAATTGGGAGCTTCTAAGTAAGTTTTTAAATGGTTTTGTACTGGATTTTTAAATCAGTATCTGTGCATATTATTCTTTATAGTAGTGTCTGATACAGCAGTGCGCGCTCAGTGTGTCCTGCCGTTTCATCTCTGAGCACTATGTTGCATCAGGTTGCGTAGCTAAGCACTCAGAGATTAAATATTTGAACTTCAGAAGCAATGCAACGCGGTGCAAAGCAACTTCTTTGCCTCGCTCAGCATCGCTTGCAGTGTGTCACAGTTTTTATTGTTACATCAATAAACGGCATTAAATAAAATAAAATGTCTTATTATAAAATACTTCTATTGACTTCTATTGGCTTCTAATATCAAGAAACAGGAACTCTTGCATGTGATCATTTGCACCACGGCTTTGCAGAGTCATTGCGTAGCCGTCTGGTGTTAGACCCACTGTCCCATACTGCAGCTGCGCCGTTTCTGACAATGTACTGTACAGCTAATGAATGCTATACGTTTCGCCTAACTGGCTTTTTCAAGGATAACATCATTAACATCTTGTTTGCAGCTATTGTTTTTTAACAGTAAAACTCCACACACTGTTTACCTTTATTTGGAGGAGCCAATCAGGGCTTGAGCATGCAGACAACAAGGCTAGCCACAGTCATAATATTAGTATAAAACGCATTGTGTTTGGGGTTGTTATCAGTTAAAGCCTATTAAGGAAAGATATTTAGCAGGGTTTGCCTTGAGTAGTCAACAGGGTACATTACAGATTCTGAGAATTACAAAAAACACAATTTTCATAACTAAATTACAAGAAAAGGGTGCTACATAAATAATGAAAATATATTGCAGTTGTTTCATTAGTCAAAAATAAACATTTTATATAAAAATCTCAAGGTTATTCCTGTCCCTTTTAAGCACTGCATCAAAAGACATTTGCATGTATAACTGTTGAAAAGCCCCTCGGTATATGTATCTTGTGTTTGTCCATTTAGGAGCAGATGGGAATTCTATAAGGTGCAGAATGCACTTCAGTCTTTCTGGTGCTCGGACAAAATTCCGACGGACAAAATGCCGAAGCACATTCGTCCGTCAGACATATGTCCGAGATACACTGCTTCCGACTGCACGCCGAACAGCACAATCACGCAATCACATAATTGCGTAATTGTCATCAGTAAAAAAGTGGAGAATTTAAATATATATTGTGGATACTGAGGTAAAAAACATAATTTATGCTTACCTGATAAATTCCTTTCTTCTGTAGTGTGATCAGTCCACGGGTCATCATTACTTGTGGGATATTAACTGCTCCCCTACAGGAAGTGCAAGAGGATTCACCCAGCAGAGTTGCTATATAGCTCCTCCCCTCTACGTCACCTCCAGTCATTCGACCAAGGACCAACGAGAAAGGAGATGCCAAGGGTGTAGTGGTGACTGGAGTATAATTTAAAAAATATTTACCTGCCTTAAAAAACAGGGCGGGCCGTGGACTGATCACACTACAGAAGAAAGGAATTTATCAGGTAAGCATAAATTATGTTTTCTTCTGTTAAGTGTGATCAGTCCACGGGTCATCATTACTTGTGGGATACCAATACCAAAGCAAAAGTACACGGATGACGGGAGGGATAGGCAGGCTCTTTATACAGAAGGAACCACTGCCTGAAGAACCTTTCTCCCAAAAATAGCCTCCGAGGAAGCAAAAGTGTCAAATTTGTAAAATTTGGAAAAAGTATGAAGCGAAGACCAAGTTGCAGCCTTGCAAATCTGTTCAACAGAGGCCTCATTCTTAAAGGCCCAAGTGGAAGCCACAGCTCTAGTGGAATGAGCTGTAATTCTTTCAGGAGGCTGCTGTCCAGCAGTCTCATAAGCTAAACGAATTATGCTACGAAGCCAAAAAGAGAGAGAGGTAGCAGAAGCTTTTTGACCTCTCCTCTGACCAGAGTAAACGACAAACAGGGAAGACGTTTGTCGAAAATCTTTAGTTGCCTGTAAATAAAATTTAAGGGCACGAACTACATCCAGATTGTGCAAAAGACGTTCCTTCCTCGAAGAAGGATTTGGGCACAAGGATGGAACAACAATCTCCTGATTGATATTCCTGTTAGTGACTACCTTAGGTAAGAACCCAGGCTTAGTACGCAGAACTACCTTATCCGAGTGAAAAATCAAATAAGGAGAATCACAATGTAAGGCTGATAACTCAGAGACTCTTCGAGCCGAGGAAATAGCCATTAAAAATAGAACTTTCCAAGATAACAACTTTATATCAATGGAATGAAGGGGTTCAAACGGAACACCCTGTAAAACGTTAAGAACAAGGTTTAAACTCCATGGTGGAGCCACAGCTTTAAACACAGGTTTAATCCTGGCCAAAGCCTGACAAAAAGCCTGAACGTCTGGAACTTCTGACAGACGCTTGTGTAACAGAATGGACAGAGCTGAGATCTGTCCCTTTAAGGAACTAGCGGATAACCCCTTTTCTAAACCTTCTTGTAGAAAAGACAATATCCTAGGAATCCTAACCTTACTCCAAGAGTAACCTTTGGATTCGCACCAATATAGGTATTTACGCCATATTTTATGGTAAATCTTTCTGGTAACAGGCTTCCTAGCCTGTATTAAGGTATCAATAACTGACTCAGAAAAACCACGCTTTTATAAGATCAAGCGTTCAATTTCCAAGCAGTCAGCTTCAGAGAAGTTAGATTTTGATGTTTGAAAGGACCCTGAATCAGAAGGTCCTGTTTCAGAGGTAACGACCAAGGTGGACAGAATGACATGTCCACCAGATCTGTATACCAAGTCCTGCGTGGCCATGCAGGCGCTATTAGAATCACTGATGCTTTCTCCTGTTTGATTCTGGCAATCAATCGAGGAAGCATCGGGAAAGGTGGAAACACATGAGCCATCCTGAAGGTCCATGGTGCTGTCAAGGCATCTATCAGGACCGCTCCCGGATCCCTGGATCTGGACCCGTAGCGCGGAAGCTTGGCGTTCTGTCGAGACGCCATGAGATCTATCTCTGGTTTGCCCCAACGTCGAAGTATTTGGGCAAAGACCTCTGGATGAAGTTCCCACTCCCCCGGATGAAAAGTCTGACGACTTAAGAAATCCGCCTCCCAGTTCTCCACTCCCGGGATGTGGATTGCAGACAGGTGGCAAGAGTGAGACTCTGCCCAGCGAATTATCTTCGATACTTCCATCATTGCTAGGGAGCTTCTTGTCCCTCCCTGATGGTTGATATAAGCTACAGTCGTGATGTTGTCCGACTGGAACCTGATGAACCCCCGAGTTGCTAACTGGGGCCAAGCCAGAAGAGCATTGAGGACTGCTCTCAATTCCAGAATGTTTATTGGAAGAAGACTCTCCTCCTGATTCCATAGTCCCTGAGCCTTCAGAGAATTCCAGACAGCGCCCCAACCTAGTAGGCTGGCGTCTGTTGTTACAATTGACCAGTCTGGCCTGCTGAATGGCATTCCCCTGGACAGATGTGGCCGACAAAGCCACCATAGAAGAGAATTTCTGGTCTCTTGAATGGAATGAAGGACACGGCATGCACTTTGAAGTTTTGTTAACCTGTCCTCTGTCAGGTAAATCTTCATTTCTACAGAATCTATCAGAGTCCCCAGGAAGGGAACTCTTGTGAGTGGAAAGAGAGAACTTTTCTCTTCGTTCACTTTCCATCCATGCGACCTTAGAAATGCCAGTACTATCTCTGTATGAGATTTGGCAGTTTGAAAGCTTGAAGCTTGTATCAGTATGTCGTCTAAGTACGGAGCTACTGAAATTCCTCGCGGTCTTAGTACCGCCAGAAGAGTGCCCAGAACCTTTGTGAAGATTCTTGGAGCCGTAGCCAGTCCGAATGGAAGAGCTACAAACTGGTAATGCCTGTCTAAAAAGGCAAACCTTAGATACCGGTAATGACTTCTGTGAATCAGTATGTGAAGGTAAGCATCCTTTAAATCCACTGTGGTCAAGTACTGACCCTCTTGGATCATGGGCAAAATTGTTCGAATAGTTTCCATCTTGAACAATGGAACTCTTAGGAATTTGTTTAGGATCTTTAAATCCAAGATTGGCCTGAAGGTTCCCTCTTTTTTGGGAACTACAAACAGATTTGAGTAAAACCCTTGTCCTTGTTCCAACCGCGGAACTGGATGGATCACTCCCATTAATAAAAGATCTTGTACGCAGCGTAGAAACGCTTCCTTCTTTGTTAGGTTTGTTGACAACCTTGACAGATGAAATCTCCCTCTTGGGGGAGAGGATTTGAAGTCCAGAAGGTATCCCTGAGATATGATCTCTAACGCCCAGGGATCCTGAACATCTCTTGCCCAAGCCTGGGCGAAGAGGGAAAGTCTGCCCCCCACTAGATCCGGTCCCGGATCGGGGGCCCTCAATTCATGCTGTCTTAGGGGCAGCAGCAGGTTTTCTGGCCTGTTTGCCCCTGTTCCAGGACTGGTTAGGTTTCCAGCCTTGTCTGTAGCGAGCAACAGCTCCTTCCTGTTTTGGTGCAGAGGAAGTTGATGCTGCTCCTGCTTTGAAATTACGAAAGGAACGAAAATTGGACTGTCTAGCCTTGGCTTTGGCCTTGTCCTGAGGCAGGGCATGACCTTTACCTCCTGTAATGTCATCAATAATCTCTTTCAAGCCGGGCCCGAATAAGGTCTGCCCTTTGAAAGGAATATTAAGCAATTTAGATTTAGACGTAACATCAGCTGACCAGGATTTTAGCCACAGAGCTCTGCGTGCCTGAATGGCGAATCCTGAATTTTTAGCCGCAAGTTTAGTTAAATGTACTACGGCATCTGAAATAAATGAATTAGCTAACTTAAGGAATTTAAGTTTGTGTGTGATGTCATCTAGTGTGGATGATTGAAGTGTCTCTTCCAGAGACTCAAACCAAAATGCTGCTGCAGCCGTGACAGGCGCAATACATGCAAGAGGTTGCAATATAAACCCTTGTTGAACAAACATTTTCTTAAGGTAACCCTCTAATTTTTTATCCATTGGATCTGAAAAAGCACAGCTATCCTCCACTGGGATAGTGGTACGCTTAGCTAAAGTAGAAACTGCTCCCTCCACCTTAGGGACCATTTGCCATAAGTCCCGTGTGGCGGCGTCTATTGGAAACATTTTTCTGAATATAGGAGGGGGTGAGAAAGGCACACCGGGTCTATCCCACTCCTTAGTAACAATGTCAGTAAGTCTCTTAGGTATAGGAAAAACGTCAGTACTCGTCGGTACCGCAAAATATTTATCCAACCTACACATTTTTTCTGGGATTGCAACTGTGTTACAATCATTCAGAGCCGCTAATACCTCCCCTAGTAACACACGGAGGTTCTCAAGCTTAAATTTAAAATTTGAAATGTCTGAGTCCAGTTTATTTGGATCAGAACCGTCACCCACAGAATGAAGCTCTCCGTCTTCATGTTCTGCAAACTGTGACGCAGTATCAGACATGGCCCTTGCATTATCAGCGCACTCTGTTCTCATCCCAGAGTGATCACGTTTACCTCTTAGTTCTGGTAGTTTAGCCAAAACTTCAGTCATAACAGTAGCCATATCTTGTAATGTGATTTGTAATGGCCGCCCAGATGCACTCGGCGCTACAATATCACGCACCTCCTGAGCGGGAGATGCAGGTACTGACACGTGAGGCGAGTTAGTCGGCATAACTCTCCCCTCGTTGTTTGGTGAAATATGTTCAATTTGTACAGATTGACTATTTTTTAAAGTAGCATCAATACATTTAGTACATAAATTTCTATTGGGCTCCACTTTGGCATTAACACATATAGCACAGATAATATCTTCCTCTGAATCAGACATGTTTAACACACTAGCAAATAAACAGCAACTTGGAAATACTTTTCAAAGTAATTTACAAATAATATGAAAACGAACTGTGCCTTTAAGAAGCACAGAAAAATATTATAACAGATAAAATAATTAAGTTATAGCATCAATCTTTGTCAGAATATACAGTTTTAGCAAAGGATTGTTCCCCTCAGCAAATGATAACTAACCCAGGCAGCAGAAAAAAAATACACAAATAAACGTTTTTTATATCACAGTCAATACAATCAGCACAGCTCTGCTGTATGATTACTTCCCTCAAAAAAGACTCTTGAGATCCCTGAACTCTGTAGAGATGAACCGGATCATGCAGGAAGAAAATGAACCTCTGACTGAGTTTTTCTGATGCATAGTGAAAGCACCAAAATGGCCCCTCCCCCACACACATAACAGTGAGAGGGATCAGTGAACTGCTCTAATTTAAATCAAAACTATTGCCAAGTGGAAAAAAAGTGCCCAAAACATTTTTTCACCCAGTACCTCAGAGAAAAAAACGTTTTTACATGCCAGCAAAAAAACATTTTACCTCAATAATTAATTGTCATTTAAAACCTATTGCAAGTCCCTGCAAAATAGGTTAAGTCTATGTATACAGTTTAAAAGCCAGAGAAGTACCATTTCCCAGAAAACTGAAGTGTAAAATATACATACATGACAGCCTGATATCAGCTACATCTACTGCATTCAAGGCTGAGTTTACATTATAACGGTATGGCAGGATTTTCTCATCAATTCCATGTCAGAAAATAATAAACTGCTACATACCTCTTTGCAGATTAATCTGCCTGCTGTCCCCTGATCTGAAGTTTACCTCACTCCTCAGATGGCCGAGAAACAGCAATATGATCTTAACTACTCCGGCTAAAATCATAGAAAAACTCAGGTAGATTCTTCTTCAAATTCTACCAGAGAAGGAATAACACACTCCGGTGCTATTATAAAATAACAAACTTTTGATTGAAGATATAAAAACTAAATATATCACCATAGTCCTCTCACACATCCTATCTAGTCGTTGGGTGCAAGAGAATGACTGGAGGTGACGTAGAGGGGAGGAGCTATATAGCAACTCTGCTGGGTGAATCCTCTTGCACTTCCTGTAGGGGAGCAGTTAATATCCCACAAGTAATGATGACCCGTGGACTGATCACACTTAACAGAAGAAAAACAACACAAATACTTAGATAAATAAATTTAAAAAAAAATCAAATTAAAAAAATGGAGTTCATAAAGACGTGTAAAGGAGGAAGAAAAATGTTATATGAAGGTTATGCATACATTGTAGACAAAAAAAAAAGAAAATGTAACATATTGGAGATGTGAAAAAAAGGTTTTTGTGGAGGAAGGCTAAAAACCATTAATGATATAATTGAAAAAGATGCATCAAATCATTCACATCCACCTAATGCAGCAAGAATTTTATCTATGAAAACAATTGAAAAAATAAAAGAAGTTGCTAAAAATTCAGAAGAAGTAACATCAAGCATAATACAAAATTGCACATCTAATTTCCCCCTTGAAGCAGCAGGAGCTCTACCTAAAAAAGAAACTCTTGCCAGAATGGTACGTCGACATCGAACAACACCAAATGGAAACATTTTAAATGATGATTTAAGAAAAACAACCAGAGGAGAAGATTTCATCATGTACGAAAGTGAAAATTTAATCATTCTGTCTACTAAAAAAAATGTAGATCTTCTTTCAAAAAAACAACACTGGCTCTGTGACGGAACATTTGACTCAGCTCCTTTAGGTTTTCAGTTGTATACAATACATGTTTTAATAGAAGATAACCATACCATACCATTAGTATACTGCATATCAAAAAATAAAAATCAGGAAACTTATAATTTAATTTTTAGTATTATAAAAGAAAAAAATCCAGATATCAATCCTATATCAATTACAGTAGATTTTGAAAGAGCAGCAATAAATTGCATGACAAATTTTTTACAAAATACAATAATTTATGGATGCTTTTTCCATTTTTCCCAATGCCTGTGGAGAAAAATACAATCTTTGGGCTTAAAAATATGGTATAATAATGAAAAAAATGCTCTGATCATAAAATGCTTAGAAGCATTAGCATTTGTGTCAGTGGAAGATGTAGTTGAAACATTTAATGACTTTGTAAAATCAATAGAAAAACAAAACAGTAACATTTTATCTGAATTTTTAAATTATTTTGAAAAAACCTGGATTGGCGAACTACAACAAGGTACAAGAAGAAAACCTACTTTCGATATTACGATGTGGAACACTTTTGAAAGAACAAAACTAGGGTTACCTAGAACAAACAACTCTCTAGAAGGATGGCACAGAGCATTTGACCAACGAATGTCTATAACCCACCCAAGCATTTGCAGACTAGTTTCAAAAATAAGAAAAGAACAAGCAGAATAGGAGTTAACAATTGAAAAAATTGATTCTGGAGTTGAACTGAGAAAACCAAAAAAAAAATATGAAATCATAAACAACAGGATAATGAAAGTTTTAGAAAAATACAGTCAATACTCAAGATTAGACTTTTTAAAGGCAATAGCACATAATATATAAGATTTTCTTAAATAAATCAAGATACATTCGGCCGAGGGCAGATACGATCCAAAATTTTCTGTTACAATCAGTGACTCGGGCGCTGCAACCGCCTCTGGGAACCTATCCATGGGTCCCTACCCTCACGATGTACTTTTAACACATAATATAATTATTATAATTATAATATTATATATTATAATTAATATGTTATATATAAGTTGATTTAATTGTCTTTTGTCAGTCCACTATTAAAAATTTTATAAATGTTATATATAAGTTGATTTAATTGTCTTTTGTCAGTCCACTATTAAAAATTTTATAAAACCGTGATTTTTAAGCTTCATTCCCACCCAGCAGCCGGATAAATGTCTTTCGGAATATTGTTTGTCGGACAAATGTCCGTCGGACAAGCGTCAGTCGGATAACAGTCCGGCCACGGTCTTTCTAGTTGCAGTACAGAAACCAAGTTAAATTACAGGAAAAGCAGGTAAAATAAATAATGCGTTTCTTTGTTTCACATACATGTTATGATGAATTACATTTTGAGTTTCTTTATTTCACATACTTGAACATGTGAGGAAATACATTTCGAGTTTAAAGGGACATGAAAGTCAAAATTAAAATGTTATGGTTCATATGGAGCATACAATTTGAGAACATTTTTCAATTTACTTTAGTTATCAAACTTACTATATTCTCTTAGTATCTATTGTTGAAAGTCATACCTAGGTAGACTCAATAGCAGAAATGATCTATCAAGAACTAGCTTTGAAATTGTTGGCTAAAAAAATATGCCTCTTATCATTAGTTCACCAGATGTGTTCAGCTAGATCCTAGAAGTGCATTGCTGCTTTGGAGCTCAATTTCACTGTATGTTTAATCCTTTTGCAGATGTTAAAGGGACAGTCAAAATTAAACTTTCCTGATTCAGATAGGGCATGTAATTATAAACAGTTTTCCATTTACTTTTAGCATCAAATTTGCTTTGTTCTTTTGGTATTCGTAGTTAAAAAATGCTAAACCTAGGTAGGTTCATATGCTAATTTCTATGCCCTTGAAGGCCGCCTCTTATCTGAATACATTTCACAGTTTTTCACAGCTAGACAGCGCTAGTTCATGTGTACCATATAGATAACATTGTGCTCATGCCCGGGAAGTTACTTGTGAGAGGATACTGATTGCCTAAAATGCAAGTCTGTCAAAAGATAAATAAAAAAAAGGGGCAGTCTGCAGAGGCTTAGATACAAGGTAATCACAGAGTTAAAAAAGTATATTAATGTAATAGTGTTGGTTATGTGTGAGGAATTGGTAATAAAGGGATTATCTATCTTTTTAAACAATAACAATTCTGGAGTAGACTGTCCATTTAGGGTTAGAACACATGCCATTCAAAGCAGTATACAAAGACCCCCACTGAGAATACAGATCTGCCACAAATCATATAACCTGCTAAGGGATAAATGTCGCACATAACCGCATTATAACTTTTAAATAGCGATACATACAAAACATATTGTTTGGAACAAAAAATATCCTTTTGAACACTATGGCCCCAAGTTATCAAGGTCTGTCGGACCTGATCTGACAGTGCGGATCAGGTCCGACAGACCTTGCTGAATACAGCGAGCAATACGCTTGCCGTATTCGGCATTGCACCTCCAGCTCACAAGAGCTGCTGGTGCAACGCCACCCCCTGCACACTCGCGGCCAATGGGCCGCCAGCAGGGGGGTGTCAATCAACCCAATTGCACTCGATCGGGTTGATTTCCGGCGATGTCTGTCCGCCTGCTCAGAGCAGGCGGACAGATTATGCAGCAGCGGTCTTTAGACCACTGCTTCATAACTGCTGTTTCTGGCGAGCCATTCGGAGCTTGATAAATATGCCCCAGTATCTGAACAAAATATATCTTCTTGGACACAGTATCTGGACTTACGGCGCCTAACAGCTGCTATAGACAAAACTCCCAGCACTTAACCATTTTTACCCACTTTGTTTTTTATCATATATCATATATCATATATTTTTAAGGTTGGCCAACCTTTTCTTTTTTCAGTATTTGAACTGTTTTTATAATTCTGAACTGTTAGTGTATAATTACATAAACTATTTCACAGATTAAATCACAATATATAAGTTAGTGTATTATTGTGTGAACTGTTTCTACTGTTTTACTGATTGTATATTTTACTGATACATTTGAACTGTTAGTATATATCACATGAACTGTTTCACTGATTGATTCTAAATATTTTTATTGATACAAATAAACTACAAATTATTTATATACAGATTAGTTTGTTTGATAACCTTCTGATCCGGATACATAGCAAAGTCTGTTCACATTATATTATTAGTTTCCTATAAAATACTTCTCTCATGGTATTCTAAGTGTTGTTACCCATACATACACCAGGACTCCTACTATACATATTGGTATATACCATCATCATTTTATTATATCTACCATCATAAATAAGATTTATATAGCCTCTCTCTACCATTTGGTATTTTGCTATCCAGCAATCTCTTATCCTTTCTACTACTCCTTTGAACACACCCCCCGGAAGCTCTAAGGAAGCTTTCATTGGCTAAGAGAGCTTATACCTATTAGTGCAGGGAATATATATAGTTCTGCACACACTTTCCCAAATCCTCAAATATAAACTCTAGCTGCTGAAATAGAGAGTGAAAACCTAGTACAAACTATAGCACA
This sequence comes from Bombina bombina, assembly GCF_027579735.1. Classification (NCBI taxonomy): domain Eukaryota; kingdom Metazoa; phylum Chordata; class Amphibia; order Anura; family Bombinatoridae; genus Bombina; species Bombina bombina. The sequence continues at coordinate 1,024,990,478 of NC_069504.1, forward strand.
AGCCGCAACCTTTATGAATACAAATATTAGTACTAACCAGAAAAGCAGAAGTAAAACAACCCCCAATAATGAAGATATTTTTGAACTAAGGTATTCAATTTATAACAACATCCATAATATATTTGATAAAAATATAAAACAACCAATTCCAAACACATCTGAGAAAGAGAAGATAATAGAGTACACAAATCTCTTAGAAAAAATCTCATTTTAGAAATAAGGCCAAAGACTGAGTGCATATTTATAAATGAATATCTAAGTGCCAAAAGAGTCCCTACAGGGGCCTTAGAATAAAAAAAAAGAATGCTCTTTCAAAACAGAATCCAATGAGTTTAAAAACAAATGGAGAGAAATCCTAGAGCAAGTCTCATTTAAACTTATGAATCTAATCAAAGAACATAGAGAAGAAATCTTCATAAACTTAGGGAATGAGATAAACAAACTAGAATCGAAATTGTCAAACTTTAAAGAATTAGAGGAGTACAAAAGAAGGGAAGAATCACTCAAAAAATGTATGAAAGAAACCAAAGATGAACTAATAAAGATCAAACTAAATAAATTTGAAAGGGATAAAGAAGATTATGACTCACATGACAAACATCATAACGCTGACCAACATGATAACAATACAAAATCAAGAGATATAGATTATAGAATGGCAATATCTACAAGTAATATACCTACAGAGGTTAAAGGGACACTGAACCCAAATTTTTTCTTTCGTGATTCAGATAGAGCATGCAATTTTAAGCAACTTTCTGATTTACTCCAATTATCATTGTTCTTCATTTTTTTGGTTCAGAACTCTAATCAGCACTTTCTTATTGGTGGATGAATTTATCCACCAATCAGCAAGGACAACCCAGGTTGTTCACCAAAAATGGGCCGGCATCGGAACTTACATTCTTGCATTTCATAACACCAAGAGAATGAAGAAAATTTGATAATAGGAGTAAATTAGAAAGTTGCTTAAAATTCCATGCTCTATCTGAATCACGAAAGAAAAAATTTGGGTTCAGTGTCCCTTTAATTTCCAACACAATGAAAGAACCACTTTAGAACAAAGAGCACATCCAATTGCAATACACAATAAAAAAGACTATGAAAACCATCAGCGTTACTCCCCAAAAGGAGACAATCTAAGACCAGTGTGGCAGAGAGTGAGTTACAACAAAAACAACAGAATGTATAATAGGAGCACAATACAACATTAAGATAACTATTATCATAGCAACTACAACCATCACAACAACTACAATCACATAAATTACAGCCAATATAAATCCTTTCACCAACATAAAAATAGATATAATAACATAAACCATCAAGGAAACCACAGAACCTATAGAGAAGAATGGAAGGTACCAACATATAACAGATTCCAACCCTTAACACAACATTCTGATCACAATAAAGGAGATACTAGCAATAGAAGAACAAGTCAGATTAAGCAATGCCAACCCACAAACCAACATAAATGAAAGTCATTTTTTAGAGAAAGGCAACCAGAGACAGGGCACAAGAAGAAAAAGAAACTTTTCAGAAGAAGAGGACATAAGGAAGAGGCCTACAGAGAAAGAGCAGACCTGCAACAAACACAAATGCAAAAAAGAATGCGATAAAACCAAATGGGATCTATAATTTAAGGAGTTTAAAGCTGGAGGAAAATCACATATAAATTCTTAACAAAGGTCTGTCATTTGCACCTACTAGGAAAGTAAACAAATTTGACGCCTATGTCGATGCAAATAAATTCATTAGGAATTTAACCTTGAAGAAATATTTCTTGAAAACACCAATAGAAGGAAACAACACTAATTACTCTAACTTAGCCAGTAATGAACAAGAGAAAGATGGTTACATACATTCAGGTTTGAAAAAAGGTTCTAACTTTTTTTTTTTTTTTTTATTATTTTAATTTTATTTTTGTCAAACTTAGTACATATTAAAATATGACATTACATTGTCTCACCATTATGACATAGTACAACATTTATAAATTCAATAAACATTAAACTGATACAGACAGTCTCCCTTAATTTCATGGTTATCATTAATCCTGCAGTTACCATAACACATTTATTATCTGTAGTATATCTGATTAGGTTGTTGATTTACGGGCAATGTTTTGCCTTTGTGCCTCATAATACATTATGTATGGTTCCTATTCTACCAAAAATCTGTCTTTATTATTTAGCATTGTAGCTGCAGTGCTAGTCATTTTATAGTGGTATTCTATCTGTTTCCGAACATAATCTAAACTAGGCAGATCCACTTTCCAGAATCTGTCTATACTAAGGTGATTGTACATATCATTGACACCAGACTATGATGCTGTTTTAAGATTCCAACTGCTGGGAAGTGGAGAAGTGCCTGTTCTGGAGTAAGAGTTATATTGTTTTCAAAAATTTTGCTCAATAGTATGGATACTAGTGACCATAGATCTCTAACCTTAGTACATTCCCACATACCACATGTGAATGTATGTTCCTTCTGTTCCACACCCTCTATAACACAGTCCACCTGTGGTGTCATTTGGATTTCAGAATCTGGTGGGATAGAAATACCAACCATGCATTACTTTCATAAAATTCTCCTTTAATAGTGCATTTACTGTGAATGAGGACCCTCTATCAGTGTAGTGTATCCATTGCTCCACTTCCCATGTCTTGCCTAACTCTTTTTCCCATTTAAGCATCATTGATGTTTTACTAGATTTAAACATAATGTTTCAAATGGTGTATTCACCGGTGGTTTCTGGGTGTCTAGTACTGCCTGTATCCTAGATTGACACTGTAGATAGTGATACCAATTATTCTGATCTACTTCCACTAATTTCGCATACTGTGCATATGTGATAAACTTAACATTGATTATCGTATCTGCAATTCTGTAAAGGCCCTTATTTGCCCATTCCTCCTGTACCTGTGTGGTAATAGCAGTTTGACTAGTAGCCAGAGATGAAAGCCTTGACCTTTCATTGAGTAATGAAAATGTTGCCGTGAGTGTATGCCATATATGTATGGTATGGTTAATTGATAGGAACATTTTGTGATGCACTGATCTGTGTTGTTTATGTGTCCACAGAAGCTTATAGATATTATCTATTTCTAACATGTCGGCCTCGATCTGAACCCATTGTTGTGTGTTAGTCTCTTTGAACCAACGCGTTTTTTGCACCATACGTGCCGCATAGTAGTAAGATACGAGAACTGGTATACCCACTCCCCCTCCACTTTTGTGTCTCAACATAGTTTTTTTTATTAATTCTTCCCCTTTTGCCTTGCCAAATAAAATCCAAAATATCCTTCTGCAGTTTGTGACGTTCTGATAATGACACTGATACTGGCAATAAACGGAAGATATATAACTTAGGTAAAAGTGTCATTTTGGTAGTAACAATTCTGCCATATAAGGATATTTTATATTTAATCCATTTAGACATTAGTTTTCTAACTTCAGTAAATATAGGCACATAATTCACCTGATAGAGATTATTTACGTTGTGAGTTAAGTTGATTTCTAAATACTTAATTGATTTGTTTGCCCATGAAAAGTTAAAGTTTAGCTCAAGCAGTTTTTTGGTATGTTGTGGGAGATTTATTTCTAGGGCTTTGCACTTCTCATTTATTTTGTAGCCTGAGAGATGGTCAAAGTCCTGAATTACTGAATATAAAGGGGGGGAGTGATAATAGCGGTTTTGTAATAGACATAATAACATCATCCGCAAATATTTCTTTCATGTAATTAGCAAGAGTCCATGAGCTAGTGACGTATGGGATATAAATTCCTACCAGGAGGGGCAAAGTTTCCCAAACCTCAAAATGCCTATAAATACACCCCTAACCACACCCACAAATCAGTTTTACAAACTTTGCCTCCCATGGAGGTGGTGAAGTAAGTTTGTGCTAGATTCTTCGTTGATATGGCTGGAGCCCGGTTTTCCTCTCAGTGTGCAGTGAATGTCAGAGGGATGTGAAGAGAGTATTGCCTATTTGAATTCAATGATCTCCTTCTACGGGGTCTATTTCATAGGTTCTCTGTTATCGGTCGTAGAGATTCATCTCTTACCTCCCTTTTCAGATCGACGATATACTCTTATATATACCATTACCTCTACTGATTCTCGTTTCAGTACTGGTTTGGCTTTTCTACTACATGTAGATGAGTGTCCTGGGGTAAGTAAGTCTTATTTTTGTGACACTCTAAGCTATGGTTGGGCACTTTTATATAAAGTTCTAAATATATGTGTTTAAACATTTATTTGCCTTGATTCAGGATGTTCAACATTCCTTATTTCAGACAGTCAGTTTCATTATTTGGGATAATGCATTTGAAATAATCAATTTTTCTTACCTTAAAATTTGACTTTTTCTCCTGTGGGCTGTTAGGCTCGCGGGGGCTGAAAATGCTTCATTTTATTGCGTCATTCTTGGCGCGGACTTTTTTGGCGCAAAAATTTTCTTTGTCATTTCCGGCGTCATACTTGTCACCGGAAGTTGCGTCATTTTTTTGACGTTTTTGCGCCAAAAATGTCGGCGTTACCGGATGTGGCGTCATTTTTGGCGCTTAAAGCATTTAGGCGGCAAATAATGTGGGCGTCTTTTTTGGCGCTAAAAAATATGGGCGTCATTATTGTCTCCACATTATTTAAGTCTCATTATTTATTTGCTTCTGGTTGCTAGAAGCTTGTTCATTGGCATTTTTTTCCCATTCCTGAAACTGTCTTTTAAGGAATTTGATCAATTTTGCTTTATATGTTGTTTTTTCTATTACATATTGCAAGATGTCTCAGATTGACCCTGAATCAGAAGATACTTCTGGAAAATTGCTGCCTGATGCTGGATCTACCAAAGTTAGTGTATTTGTTGTAAACTTGTGGTATCTGTTCCTCCGGCTGTTGTTTGTAATAAATGTCATGACAAACTTGTTAATGCAGATAATATTTCCTTTAGTAATGTTCCATTACCTGTTGCTGTTCCATCAACATCTAATATTCAGGGTGTTCCTGTTAACATAAGAGATTTTGTTTCTAAATCTATTAAGAAGGCTATGTCTGTTATTCCTCCTTCTAGTAAACGTAAAAGGTCTTTTAAAACTTCTAATTTTTCAGATGAATTTTTAAATGAACATCATCATTCTGATTCTGATAATGATTCCTCTGGTTCAGAGGATTCTGTTTCAGAGGTTGATACTGATAAATCTTCATATTTATTTAAAATGGAATTTATTCGTTCTTTGCTTAAAGAAGTCTTAATTGCATTAGAAATAGAGGAATCTCCTCTTGATACTAAATCTAAACGTTTGAATACAGTTTTTAAACCTCCTGTAGTTATTCCAGAGGTTTTTCTCGTCCCTGATGCTATTTCTGAAGTAATTTCTAGGGAATAGAATAATTTGGGTAATTCTTTTACTCCTTCTAAACGGTTTAAGCAATTATATCCTGTGCCATCTGACAGATTAGAGTTTTGGGACAAAATCCCTAAGGTTGATGGGGCTATCTCTACTCTTGCTAAACGTACTACTATTCCTACGGCAGATAGTACTTCCTTTAAGGATCCTTTGGATAGGAAAATTGAATCCTTTCTAAGAAAAGCTTACTTATGTTCAGGTAATCTTCTTAGACCTGCTATATCTTTGGCGGATATTGCTGCAGCCTCAACTTTCTGGTTGGAAGCTTTAGCACAACAAGTAACAGATCATAATACTCATAGCATTGTTAATCTTCTTCAACATGCTAATAACTTTATTTGTGATGCTATCTTTGATATCATTAGGGTTGATGTCAGGTATATGTCTTTAGCTATTTTAGCTAGAAGAGCTTTATGGCTTAAAACTTGGAATGCTGATATGTCTTCTAAGTCAACTTTGCTTTCCCTTTCTTTCCAGGGTAATAAATTGTTTGGTTCACAATTGGATTCTATTATTTCAACTGTTACTGGGGGAAAGGAACTTTTTTACCACAGGATAAAAAATCTAAAGGTAAATTTAGGTCTGCTAATCGTTTTCATTCCTTTCGTCACAATAAGGAACAAAAGCCTGATCCTTCCCCTACAGGAGTATCAGTTTGGAAACCATCTCCAGTCTGGAATAAATCCAAGCCTTTTAGAAAGCCAAAGCCAGCTCCCAAGTCCACATGAAGGTGCGGCCCTCATTCCAGCCCAGCTGGTAGGGGACAGATTACGATTTTTCAAAGAAATTTGGATCAATTCGATTCACAATCTTTGGATCCAGAACATTGTTTCACAAGGGTACAGAATAGGCTTCAAGATAAGGCCTCCTGCAAGAAGATTTTTCTTTCCCGTGTCCCAATAAATCCAGTGAAGGCTCAAGCATTTCTGAAATGTATTTCAGATCTAGAGTTGGCTGGAGTAATTATGCCAGTTCCAGTTTTGGAACAGGGGCTGGGGTTTTACTTAAATCTCTTCATTGTACCAAAGAAGGAGAATTCCTTTAGGCCAGTTCTGGATTTAAAAATATTGAATCGTTATGTAAGGATACCAACATTCAAAATGGTAACTATAAGGACTATTCTGCCTTTTGTTCAGCAAGGGAATTATATGTCCACAATAGATTTACAAGATGCATATCTGCATATTCCGATTCATCCAGATCACTATCAGTTTCTGAGATTCTCTTTCCTAGACAAGCATTACCAGTTTGTGGCTCTGCCGTTTGGCCTAGCAACAGCTCCAAGGATTTTTACAAAGGTTCTCGGTGCCCTTCTTTCTGTAATCAGAGAACAGGGTATTGCGGTATTTCCTTATTTGGACGATATCTTGGTACTTGCTCAGTCTTCACATTTAGCAGAATCTCATACGAATTGACTTGTATCGTCTCTTCAAGAACATGGTTGGAGGATCAATTTACCAAAGAGTTTGTTGATTCCTCAGACAAGGGTAACCTTTTTAGGTTTCCAGATAGATTCAGTGTCCATGACTCTGAAATTGGTTTCAGCTTGTCCAAACCTTCAGTCTCAATCATTCCCTTCGGTAGCCTTATGCATGGAAATTCTAGGTCTTATGACTGCTGCATCGGACGCGATCCCCTTTGCTCGTTTTCACATGCGACCTCTTCAGCTCTGTATGCTGAACCAGTGGTGCAGGGATTATACAAAGATATCTCAATTAATTTCTTTAAAACCGATTGTACGACACTCTCTGACGTGGTGGACAGACCACCATCTTTTAGTTCAGGGGGCTTCTTTTGTTCTTCCGACCTGGACTGTGATCTCAACAGATGCAAGTCTGACCGGTTGGGGAGCTGTTTGGGGGTCTCTGACAGCACAAGGGGTTTGGGAATCTCAGGAGGCGAGATTACCAATCAACATTTTGGAACTCCGTGCAATTTTCAGAGCTCTTCAATCGTGGCCTCTTCTAAAGAGAGAGTCGTTCATTTGTTTTCAGACGGACAATGTCACAACCGTGGCATATGTCAATCATCAAGGAGGGACTCACAGTCCTCTGGCTATGAAAGAAGTATCTCGTATACTGGTATGGGCGGAATCCAGCTCCTGTCTAGTTTCTGCGGTTCATATCCCAGGTATAGACAATTGTGAAGCGGATTATCTCAGTCGCCAAGCGTTACATCCGGGCGAATGGTCTCTTCACCCAGAGGTATTTTTTCAGATTGTTCAAATGTGGGGACTTCCAGAAATAGATCTTATGGCTTCTCATCTAAACAAGAAGCTTCCCAGGTATCTGTCCAGATCCAGGGATCCTCAGGCGGAAGCAGTGGATGCATTGTCACTTCCTTGGAAGTATCATCCTGCCTATATCTTTCCGCCTCTAGTTCTTCTTCCAAGAGTGATTTCCAAGATTCTAAAGGAGCGTTCGTTTGTTCTGCTGGTGGCTCCAGCATGGCCTCACAGGTTTTGGTATGCGGATCTTGTCCGGATGGCTACTTGCCAACCGTGGACTCTTCCGTTAAGACCAGACCTTCTATCGCAAGGTCCTTTTTTCCATCAGGATCTCAAATCCTTAAATTTGAAGGTATGGAGATTGAACGCTTGATTCTCAGTCATAGAGGTTTCTCTGACTCCGTAATTAATACTATGTTACAGGCTCGTAAATCTGTATCTAGAAATATATATTATCGAGTCTGGAAGACTTACATTTCTTGGTGTTCTTCTCATCATTTTTCTTGGCATTCTTTTAGAATTCCTAGAATTTTACAGTTTCTTCAGGATGGTTTGGATAAAGGTTTGTCTGCAAGTTCCTTGAAGGGACAAATCTCTGCTCTTTCTGTTCTTTTTCACAGAAAGATTGCTAGTCTTCCTGATATTCATTGTTTTGTACAGGCTTTGGTTTGTATAAAACCTGTTATTAAGTCAATTTCTCCTCCTTGGAGTTTGAATTTGGTTCTGGGGGCTCTTCAAGCTCCTCTGTTTGAACCTATGCATTCACTGGATATTCAATTACTTTCTTGGAAAGTTTTGTTTCTTTTGGCCATCTCTTCTGCTAGAAGAGTTTCTGAATTATCTGCTCTTTCTTGTGAGTCTCCTTTTCTGATTTTTCATCAGGATAAGGCGGTGTTGAGAACTTCATTTAAATTTTTACCTAAGGTTGTGAATTCTAACAACATTAGTAGAGAAATTGTGGTTCCTTCATTGTGTCCTAATCCTAAGAATTCTAAGGAAAGATCCTTGCATTCTTTGGATGTAGTTAGAGCTTTGAAACATTTTTTTTTTTTTTTTTTTTTTAAATGTCGACTTTATTATCAAAATAAGAAGTACAAAATTGGAAGACGCAGCTTCCCAAAGCAAAGATCGACAAAGTTTTACGAGATAAACTGTAATTAACAATAAAGAGAAATACTAGTATACAAGCGTTATGTATGTGGTCAAAAATGTAGTTACTTCATATTTGCTTGTAAAGGGTTAAAAGTAAGAGAGAAATGAAAGGAGTGAAGGAGAGGGAGAGAGAAGGAAGGGGAAAGAATGATTACACTGTCTAATAGTAAGGAGAAGAAATAAAGTGGAAGATTTGGGATACCCGGAGCCGACAAAATTGTAATAATTATTGAAAGCTTAGTGAACTGTGTAATTAAGCCCAAAGGCTATGTCCCACCTACTATGGTTTTAATAAGTTAGGGGTCTTATCTTCGTATATTGAGTGATTAAGAAACAAACTAGGAGTCCTTATTTCTTAAGGTACTGTTCCCACAAGATGGACATTTCTGCATATACTTCCATTTTGAGATTTTTAAGATAATAGAATTCTTCTATATTAAGCAATTCCGTAACTCTGTTTTGCCACATGAGCAAGGTAGGGGCCTCTCTAGACCTCCAATTTCTAGCAAGGAGGTATCTCCCGCTGTTGGACATTATGTAGAATAATTTAAGGCAGTGTTTGGTTTTAATTTTCGGGGGTTTGTTCAAGAGCCACACTATAGGGTCCAACGAGAATTGAATCCCAAGTATGGACTCCATTTCTCCAATTATAGATCTCAAAAAATTTTGGATTGAATTGCACCACCACCACATGTGCGCTAGGTTACCAAAGCTATGGCCGCATCTCCAGCAACATTGGGATTTGCTTTTGTATAGGCGGTTTAATTTGACTGGGGAAAGGTACCATCTATGGAGGATTTTTAAGTTTATTTCCTGCATGGAGAGGGAGATCGAGGATTTAATTACATTATGAAATATTATGGTGTTAGTTTGTGGTAGTATTACTCTACCTAGTTCTTCTTCCCATCTTTCAATAAAAGGGGGTAGGTGACCTGGGAGGGTTTGTGTTAGAATTTTGTAAATTGTTGAGAGGGTGTGGGTTATTGGTGGGGTACTTACGCATAAAAGTTCAAAATTTGTCAGGGGCCTCATCATGTTCCCGACTTGTTTGTGGTGTGTTATGAAGTGATGGGCACGAGTGTAAAGGAACCAGTTTCGAAAAATGGTGTAACCCTTGTCTATTACCGCGGATTGGGAAAGGATTTTTTCGTTTGAGGAGATAAAGTGTATAGGAATATCTCTATAGAAGGAGTGTGGGACGGTTTCTAGGCTAGCAGGACCTAGTGTAAATTGGTCGTTATCAATGATAGATGTTAGGGGGGATGGTCTAGAGGAAACATACGGGTGGGTTGCTAAGGTCAAATTCCAGATTTTGTATGTTTCTGCTATAAGTTGAGATTTGAGTCTAACATTGGGCGTCAGTTGAGACAGGTTCCAACAGAGTCTACCTAGGTGAGGGGTGCTGGATATAGAGTGTTCTAATTGGACCCATCTTTTATGGTTGGAGTGAACACACCAGTCAACCACTCTTTGCATGAAAATAGCTTGTCGATATTTAGTTATATTGGGGATTCCCAAACCACCTTGTTTTTTGGGAGTCTGCATAAAGTGTTTATTAATCCTGGGAGGGCGTCTGTGCCAGACATAGTCACTGAAAGCTTTTTGAATGGTGGGAATGTAGTTTTTAGGTAGTGGGATCTGCAAGGCCTGCATGATATATAGAAGTCTGGGGAAGATATTCATTTTCAGAACATTAATTCTACCAAGCCACGAGATTTTTTTAGAGAGCCAAGAAGATAGGTCTCTTATAATAGTCTTTTGGATGGGAAGATAGTTTAACTTGAAGGTATTTTCTATCGAAGGGGATAGATCTATGCCTAAGTAGTGTAAAGAGTGAGGGCACCAGTTGAAAGGGATTAGAGTTTTGATTCTAGCTAAGGTCTGGGGATTCAGGTTAATGTTTAGAGCTTCCGATTTCGATGTGTTGATGGAGAAGTTTGATAAAGTTTGGAATATTTTAAATTCTTGTAGTAAGGCGGGGATAGATGTATCTGGTTTGGTAATAGTAAATAAGATATCATCTGCAAACAGCGAGATGGTGTAAGTATTTGAGCCAATTTGAATACCCTTGATTGAAGGATTTTGTCTAATTTTAGTGGCCAGGGATTCTATGAAGCATGCAAAAAGGAGGGGGGAGAGAGGGCAACCTTGACGCGTGCCGTTTCGTATGACAAAGGAGTCTGATAATGTGCCATTTATCAGTAATTTAGCATTGGGGTGTGTGTATAAAGCAAATATTCTGTTTAGTAATTTAGGGCCGAATCCAAAAGAGAGTAAGATTGCATGTAAGAAGTCCCAGCCAACACGGTCAAAGGCCTTTTCTGCGTCAATAGATAATAGTAAACCAGGTATATTTTCATCTTGCATGTATTGAATGAGATTAAGGGCCCTGACCATGTTGTCTTTTGCCTCTCGTTTTGGGACAAAACCAACTTGATCTTGGTGAATAATGTCTGGGAGGATGGTGTTCAATCTGTTGGCTAGAACTTTCGCGTAAATTTTCAGATCAGTATTTATTAAGGAAATCGGACTGTAGTGAGAGGGGTGATTTAGGGATTTTTTAGGCTTAGGTATAAGGATGATATGGGCTTCTAGGGAGTTAGGAGAGAATTGTTGAACCTCATCTATATGGTTGAAAAACTTAGTGATGTGAGGGAGCAGTTCTTCTTGTAATGTCTTAAAGTATTGGTTACTAAAACCATCTGGGCCAGGAGATTTACCTGTGGGTAGGTCCTTGATCACTGATTGTATTTCCGTAACTGATATGGGAACTTCTAGTTGTGTTCTTTGGTCTATTGTTAGGAGCGGCATGTTAAGAGATTTTAGGTAGTTATCTATATCTTTCGACCTATCTTCTGAGGGGGGTGGGTCTTTGTGGGGGGCAGACTGTAAGTTGTATAAATTATGGAAGTAATTCAAGAAGGTATTGGAGATGGATTTTGTAGAACAATGTGTTTTATTATGGTTATCAGTGATATTTAGTATATAAGTTTTGTGCTTCTTGATTCTTAGGTATCTCGCCAAGGATCTGCCGGGTTTATTTTGACCCTCATAGGTCATTTGTTGAAGTCTAAGTGCCTGTCTTTTGTGTTCTTTGTTTAAGTGTGATGCCAGTTTGGCCTTTTCGGATTGAACGTTTTGTAGAAGGATGTGGTCAGTTGGGTTCTGTTTGTGTTGTTTTTCTAAGGAGTCTATAGAAGAAATTAAATCTGCTACAAGTTTGCGTCTTTGTTTGTTAATAGAGGCTTTAAAAGCCATAAGTTCGCCATGCATAACACATTTGTGGGCCTCCCAAACAGATGTAGGGGAAGACCCCTCTGTGCTATTGATGGTAACAAATTCTGATAGGGATTTGGTTATTTGTAGCAGAATAATGGGGTCTGATAAGAGTTGATCATCCAATTTCCATATGTAGTCGTGTATTGGTTTGGAAGGCCACCGGAAGGAGCCTATGACTGAAGCGTGGTCTGACCATGTTATGAGAGTGATGTATGAGGATGAAAATAGTGAAAGACCTGTAACGTCAGTGAAAATATAATCGATTCTGGAATATTGTTTGTTGGGGTAGGAGTAAAAGGTATAGTCTTCCTTTGTGGGGTAGAGTGTTCTCCATAAATCTACTGCAGTGAGTTTTTTCAGTGAGTTTAATGTTCTAGAAATTTGGGTCTGGGAAACTGAGGATCTGGTGGCGGAGCAGTCCATGGAGGGATTTAAGAGGATATTTAGATCGCCACACATAATCAATATACCTTTTTGATATTCTAGGATGATATTTGAAAGTTTTTTAATGAAAACTGATTGCTTAGAATTGGGTGTGTAAAAGGAAACCAGCGTGACTGGTCTGCCATATAGTAAGCCCACTACGATGAGGTATCTGCCTAACTTATCCCGTATAATATTTATTTCTTGGAAGGGTATGTTTTTCCTGATCAAGATACCTACTCCATTTTTCTTAGAATTTGTATGTGATGCAAAGAAACAGTGGCCAAATTTAGTATTAAACGTTTTTGGTTCTCTGCCTTTGCGGAAGTGAGACTCTTGGATAAATACGAGATCAGATTTGTGGCCGTTAAAGTCCCGTAATGCTTGAGATCTTTTTGTTGGTATGTTGAGACCCTGAGCATTGATAGATTGAATATTTAGTGAGTTAGAAGGTGTTTTTAGGTGGGGTTTTTCAGTCATTGTAAGTAAAAATTACTTATAGTAAGGCTTTTATTTTCTATGAAATCGAGGTTATAGGGTAGTAAGTTATTTGTTTTGTTGGCTACCGGAAAAGACAGTGTAGAGGTATGGAAAAGAAAAGGGGAAGAAAAAGTAAGGAAAAGCACAAACAGAGTAAACGTTACCATTTTCATTTTCATTTTTGTAGGATCTTGTCGATGAGGGAGCGACTCCCCCTCAGCGGCTCAACATTAAAATATGTGACTATGATTATCTAACATTAGTCCTCTAATTAACATTGTATTTTTAAACACCAGACTGTGTATAAAGCAGTGTTCGTATAGGAATGATATATACTTTGGTTTGATTACATTGAGAGCTAATTATTATGTTTAAACATTCTGCATTCCTAGCGGGGTAAAGAGTGCGGCAGTAATAATAACAACAGTATTCGTCTTACACATACGAGAATAAACATTTACAACTAAACAATACAAACAAGTAGAACTTTTTTAACCATTTTATAGTCCAGACAATAGTATATATTGGCTTCGACTAGAAGCGTTAACTTAGTGAGAGTCTCCCGACTAGATCGGAAGGTCTCAGCAAGCCTAATTACTGGGATTATACTAACAACGGTATAACAATTAAATATTTGAACTGAAGTATACGACCTGGGAATGATCTCTGTGATATGATTGAGAATAAACGTCTTTTTTTTTTTTTCAATTCGAGTATGAATGTTTATTTGGAAGGATTCGCTCTAGGGCGTCTTCTAGACACTTTGATCCATGACGAGTTTCGCTGTAAGGAGGAATGGGGTTGAGTGTTATCTGTTTCCGTTGGATCTTTAGCTTCTGGGCAGTCAAAAGTGAGGTTAAGACTTTTGGATAAAGTGTCCAGATCATCTAAATCTTTATAGGTGATAATTTTTCCATCTTTATGTACCATCAGGCTGAATGGGAAGCCCCATCGGTATTTGATGTTGTGTTCTTGTAAGGTGGTTGTGATAAAACGAAGGGATCTTCTTCTTTCGATTGTTGCAGGGCATAGGTCCTGGAATATTTGAATATTATGGCCCTGGTGTGTTATTGATCTTTGACTTCTTGCCTGCTTCCAGATGATTTCTTTCTGTTGGTAGCTAACAAATTTCATAATAATGTCTCTAGGTGGATTAGGAGGAGATGTTTTAGGCCTGAGTGCTCGATGGGCTTGTTCAAATGAGGTATCAGATAAGTTTAGAGAAGGTTCCAGTTGTTTAAACAGCTGCAGCAGGTAGTCTGTAAGATTGTCTTGAGTGACTTCTTCTGGAATTCCACGGATCCGTAGGTTGCTACGGCGTCCGCGGTTGTCGAGGTCTTCGATTTTTAATTGTAGAGCCTGAATTGTGGCGTCTTGGCAATTTAAGTATTGCGTGTTTTCGCTTACTACAGATTCTAAGTGTTCCTGGCCTTCTTCAATGTACTCAATTTTAGAGTTCATGTCATTCATGTCTTTTCTTAAAGAGGAAATTTCATTTTTGATGAAAGATTTCAAGTCAGCTATGTCGCTTTTTGATGGAAGACATGATATTGTCTGTTGAATCTGTGAGAGTTTGTCGTGCTGAAGTGAAGTAAGATCCTCAGGCTTATTAAGATCCATCTCAGGAATTTGTGAGGATAAGTCTATTTTGCCAGGAGTGACTCTTGTTCTAGGTTTGAAGAATGAGTTAACCTGTTTCTTGTTGGTTTTTGATGAAGCTTTGTTGGATCTAGCAGAGCTCCTTGTTGCCATGTGATGAAATATATGAGAAGCGTAAGACCCCAATAGATTAAATTATGGGAGATAGCTTTTCATGCATCTGCGGCACATTTGAATTTGTATTAATGTGCAGTGTTTAAAATCTTCTTTTTCGTTTGGCCGGTGTTGCTTATGTCCCCAAAGGAATTAGCTGTGGAAGTTAGCTTTCAGTGAGTTTATAGAGTCCTTGTTTAACTGTGTTGTTGTTTGCTATTTATAAGCAACTTTTATCTATGTACCACGTTGGTACGGTGCAGTTTTTCAGTGTCTGGGGGTTTTTATTATGAGACCAGGATCGACTTATCCCTTGAGAGACTTGTTGACATGTAGCATAGGGAGTGGTGATATACAGTGCGAGGAGCAGGTTAGGTATGCTTACCCTCTGGTAGTTATCGGTCTCAAGTTGGCTGTGTCTGTTTTTAGAGGAGATCGCAATAAGCAGCGAACAGAGTAATGCTGCGTAGTTAGAGCTTGCGTTGCTGTGAATATGGCGGCCTCCGGGCATGGAGTATCTTTGCGGACCAAAGCTGGATAGAAGCTGGTATTCTTTGCGCTCTTTTTATACGTATCTAAGAGCCGAGGGGGTTTAGGAGGACATCCGGAAGGTTTTCATACTGTTTAGGTCGAAAATCTATATTTAGAGAGCCGCTGAGTGGGGAAAGGCTACGGAGCTAATTCACAGTGCGACCATGAACCTGCACGGTCACGCCCCGCCTCTAGAGCTTTGAAATATTATGTTGAAGCTACTAAAGATTTCAGAAAGACTTCTAGTCTATTTGTTATCTTTTCTGGTTCTAGGAAAGGTCAGAAGGCTTCTGCTATTTCCTTGGCATCTTGGTTAAAGTCTTTGATTCATCATGCTTATGTTGAGTCGGGTAGATTTCCGCCTCAAAGGATTACAGCTCATTCGACTAGGTCAGTCTCTACTTCCTGGGCATTTAAGAATGAAGCTTCGGTTGATCAGATTTGCAAAGCAGCAACTTGGTCTTCTTTGCATACTTTTACTAAATTCTACCATTTTGATGTGTTTTCTTCTTCTGAAGCAGTTTTTGGTAGAAAAGTACTTTAGGCAGCTGTTTCAGTTTGATTCTTCTGCTTATAATTTCATTATAAGATTTAAACTTTGTTTTGGGTGTGGATTATTTTTCAGCGGAATTGGCTGTCTTTATTTTATCCCTCCCTCTCTAGTGACTCTTGCGTGGAAGATCCACATCTTGGGTATTCATTATCCCATACGTCACTAGCTCATGGACTCTTGCTAATTACATGAAAGAAAACATAATTTATGTAAGAACTTACCTGATAAATTCATTTCTTTCATATTAGCAAGAGTCCATGAGGCCCACCCTTTTTGTGGTGGTTATGATTTTTTTTGTATAAAGCACAGTTATTCCAATTCCTTATTTTTTATGCTTTCACACTTTTTTCTTATCACCCCACTTCTTGGCTATTTGTTAAACTGATTTGTGGGTGTGGTGAGGGGTGTATTTATAGGCATTTTGAGGTTTGGGAAACTTTGCCCCTCCTGGTAGGAATGTTTATCCCATACGTCACTAGGTCATGGACTCTTGCTAATATGAAAGAAATTAATTTATCAGGTAAGTTCTTACATAAATTATGTTTTTTTCCAATTAGTACCCCAGTGATATCTCTGTTGTCTCTTACTTTGACCGCTAGAGGTTCAATACAAAGCGTGAAGAGCAGGGGTGAGAGTGGGCACCGCTGCCTGCTTCCATTTCTAATTTTAACTGGCTTAGATTGATAACCTGATAATTTGACATATGCCTCAGGATTAGCGTATAACGATTTTAATGCTTCATGAACCATATGAATATATTCCCAATTTATTCTATCAAATGCCTTCTCTGCATCCAACAAGAGAAACAGAAAAGGCACTCCTTTTGTAGATGTCCAATTGATAAGATTTATGACTTTGCGGATTTTGTCTGGTGCTACCCTTTGTTTTATGAACCCTACTTGGTCTGTATGGATCAATTTCGTGATGGGGTTGGCCAATCTAGTTACTAAAATGTTGGTGAAAAGTTTAAGATCTTGGTTAATGAGGGATATAGGTCTATAATTTTTACAATGCTGCTTACTTTTTCCCGCTTTTGGGATGACTGATATCCTTGCTAGTAACATCTCTGAGGGTATCTCTTTGCCTTCCATAATATAGTTAAATAACTGGGCCAGTGGATTTGTTAACGTTAGTTGTAGATCTTTATAAAAGTGGCCTGCATACCCATCTGGACCCGGGGCTTTGTTTCTTTTTAATTCTTTTATTGCCAAAGCAACTTCCTGTGCTGTAATTGGGGCATTTAACAAATTGATATCTTCTTGTGATAACTGACTGAGTGTACTAGATCCCAAAAGATCATCCAACTTTTCAGCTGCGCTATTATCTCGATGGGGCATATTTAAATTATACAAGGTTACATAATACTCCGCAAATGTATGTGCAACATCTTGAGGGTCATTGCTTCTTTCCCCATTTGTTAGTTGAATCTGTGGCACTGTGGTGGCTCTAGTGATATCTTTTAACCTATTTGCGAGCATTCTGTTGGGTTTATTACTGTATAAGTAATATTGAGAATCCACTGCCTTAATGGAGTTTATTGCCTCTTTATCTAATAATTGATTTAGTACCTCATTTTTTTCTCTTAAGGTTTTAGATGTTGATTTTTTAGGGTGTAACAGAAATTAGGATCGCAATATATTTATCTCCTCTCGTAGTTCTCTTATTTTCAAACTGTTTTTTTTTTTTAATTTTGCTCGCTTCTGATATCAATATTAGGGATGGGCGAATGTTTCTAAAAATTCGAAATTTAAAACGAATTTTCATACATTCGTTCGTTCGAATCGAATTTTGAATGTTTATATAACATTCTAACATTCTATTTTCGAATTTTCGTTTTCGAATTTTTCAATAAAATTCAAAAATATTTGTTCGAATAATAGAATGTTTAGCTATGCAATTCATTCTATTTCGAAATGTAATATTCGAATTCGAATGTGACATTCGAATTTGAATGTGACATTCAAATTTGAAATAGTATTTCTAGTCTACAACTGTGTTTAATAAATGTAATATTCTAATTTGAATGCTACATTCAAATTCGAATGTCACATTCGAATTTTAAGTAGTATTTCTAGTCTAATACTGTGTTTTTTAAATGTAATATTCGAATTTGAATGTCACATTCAAATTCGAAATAGTATTTCTAGTTTGCAACTGTGTTTAATAAATGTAATATTCAAATTCGAATGTGATATTCGATTCGAATGTGACATTCGATTTGAATGTGAAATTCGAATTCAAAATAGTATTTCTAGTCTAATACTGTGTTTTATAAATGAAATATTCGAATTCGAATGTGACATTCGATTCGAATGTGATATTCGATTTGAATGTGACATTCGAAATAGTGTTTCTAGTCTACAATTGTGTTTTATAAATGTAATATTCGAATTCGAATGTGACATTCGAATGTAACATTCGAATTCGAATGTGACATTCGAATTCGAATATGACATTCGAATTCGAATGTGACATTCGAATTCGAATGTGACATTCGAAAACTGTAAATAACATTCGAAAATCGAATTTTTAAGAATATTCATTCTTATCAACATTCTATTATGTAATTCGAATTTCTACAATAACATTCGTTCTAACATTCGAATTCGGATATAAACACATTCGCCCATCCCTAATCAATATGCCTCTAATATATGCTTTTAGGGCTCCCCACGTGTAGGTTGAGTTAGATGCCGTGCCTTCATTAAGTGTGATAAATACCGTTATTTGTTGGTGTATTATCTGCTTTATCCCCTCATCTCTGAGCAAGTTAGGGTGCAAGGTCCAAGACCTAGTTCTCTGTGGGTTTATCATCCCTCTGAGTGTTATTTCTATTATTGCATGATCTGGCTATGAGCAGTTATTAATCTTTGCTGTGTCTACTAATGGAAATAGTATCTGGTTAGCGAGTAGATAATCTATTCTGGAATGTGTGCCATGTACTGCTGAGTAATAAGCATAATCCGCTCCTGTTTATTAAGTGCTCTCCAACAGTCAATGAGGTTGTGGTCTAAAAGGAGGTCTCTAAGTAATCTCTGGGTTTGAGTGGTGTTGGCTATATTTTTCTTATCTTTTGTGGTCCTATCCAATTTATTGTCAAGCATCATATTAAAGTCCCCCTATAATGGTCTTATACCTCCTCCATTGAGTAAGGTGTTTGCTAAGGTTTGACATGAACATGGCCTGATGATCATTCGGTGCATAGACATTAACCAGTAGTACTGGTGTATTCTGTATCAATCCCTTTATCTCTGATCACTTCCTCTTCCTTAAAATGAAATGAAGAGTGCAATAACAAGGAAATGCCACACCTCTTTTTATTGCTTATGGCATGATATTGGATGGGGTATAATTTGTCCCAGTATTTAGGGGTGCAATGTGTCGTGAAGTGTGTTTCCTCATTATGATGTGGGCTTTCATGGCTTTATATTCTGAAATAGCTTTTTTCCTTTTAATGTTAGAATTGAGACCTCTAACATTGTGTGATATTATCTTAACATGCATGAAGGCTGTAAGAACCTAATCTTATGTTAGCATGTGGGATCTTCTAATCTAGTATGTGTTAATTTAAACAAGTAAAATATGCTACCTGTATGCCCAATAGAGGCAGGGATTTTCTCTTGACAAGTATATGATTTGAACAATTGTAATGCACAACATACAGTACAATGAGACATCCATCGGTTTAACTGAGCTAGGGAGACATGATGTGTCCAACTTGGTTCAACAAAAACATTAAAAAGCACATAACAATAGAACATAAACTTTTTAAAACAATAACCAGGTGCCTTTTGTGAAGGCAAAGGCATGACCAATAATTTGCGACAGTCAGCTCGACTGGGAGCCACACGGCTAAATTTTATCTTCAAGTATAGAAGGGGAAAGGGACGGGTATAGGAGGGATGAAGGTGACAGGGTGATTGAGGTAGAGGTTAGGAAGACTGACCAAGGAAAGGGGGAGGAAAACAGGGGGGAGGGGATAAAATGGGAGAGAGGGAGGGTAGGGGAGCAACAAGGTGGAAGACCTTATTAAACTATAACATTTTTGGGGATAAATTGGCTAAATCAACGTTTTAATAACAACTTATCCTGTGTAAGCAATCATTATTACTAACAATTGGTGAAAGTTCAAATACCCTTGCTGGAACGCTTTTCAGGTGAGAGAAGACTCTGCGGTATTAGATGGGAAAGACTCACTCATAATACTCAGATTTGGCTTAGCTCTCTAGGGCCTAGATTTAGAGTTTGGCAGTAGCCGTGAAAACCAGCGTTAGAGGCTCCTAACGCTGGTTTTAGGCTACCGCCGGTATTTGGAGTCACTGAAAATAGGGTCTAACGCTCACTTTTCAGCCGCGACTTTTCCATACCGCAGATCCCCTTACGTCAATTGCGTATCCTATCTTTTCAATGGGATCTTCCTAACTCCAGTATTTAGAGTCGTTTCTGAAGTGAGCGTTAGAGCTCTAACGACAAAACTCCAGCCGCAGAAAAAAGTCAGTAGTTAAGAGCTTTCTGGGCTAACGCCGGTTCATAAAGCTCTTAACTACTGTACCCTAAAGTACACTAACACCCATAAACTACCTATGTACCCCTAAACTGAGGTCCCCCTCAGCCAATAGAATGCGAGCTCAATCTGATTGGCTGAACTTGAACTTGATTCTGATTGGCTGATTCCATCAGCCAATCAGAATATTCCTACCTTAATTCCGATTGGCTGATAGAATCCTATCAGCCAATCGGAATTTGAGGGACGCCATCTTGGATGACGTCCCTTAAAGGAACCGTCATTCGCCGGGAGTCGCCGGAAGAAGAGGATGGATCCGCGTCGGCTGCTTCAAGATGGACCCGCTCCGCACCGGATGGAAGAAGATAGAAGATGCCGCTTGGATGAAGATGTTTGCCGGTCCGGATGTCCTCTTCTTGCCGGTTAGGAGGAAGACTTTGGAGCCTCTTCTGGACCTCTTCAGCACCGGATGCCAGGACGGATCGGTGATACCTGGTGAGGTGAAGACAAGGTAGGAAGATCTTCAGGGGCTTAGTGTTAGGTTTATTTAAGGGGGGTTTGGGTTAGATTAGGGGTATGTGGGTGGTGGGTTGTAATGTTGGGGGGGGGGTATTGTATGTTTTTTTTTACAGGCAAAAGAGCTGAATTTCTTGGGGCATGCCCCGCAAAGGGCCCTGTTCAGGGCTGGTAAGGTAAAAGAGCTTTTAACTTTATTAATTTAGAATAGGGTAGGGCATTTTGTTATTTTGGGGGTCTTTGTTATTTTATTAGGGGGCTTAGAGTAGGTGTAATTAGTTTAAAATTGTTGTAATATTTTTCTGATGTTTGTAAATATTTTTTTATTTTTTGTAACTTAGTTCTTTTTTATTTTTTGTACTTTAGTTAGTTTATTTCATTGTAGTTATTTGTAGGAATTGTATTTAATTTATTTATTGATAGTGTAGTGTTAGGTTTTATTGTAGGTAATTGTAGGTATTTTATTTAATTAATTTAATGATAGTGTAGTGTTAGGTTTAATTGTAACTTAGGTTAGGATTTATTTTACAGGTAATTTTGTAATTATTTTAACTAGGTAACTATTAAATAGTTCTTAACTATTTAATAGCTATTGTACCTGGTTAAAATAATTACAAAGTTGCCTGTAAAATAAATATTAATCCTAAAATAGCTACAATATAATTATTCGTTATATTGTAGCTATATTAGGGTTTATTTTACAGGTAAGTATTTAGCTTTAAATAGGAATAATTTATTTAATAAGAGTTAATTAATTTCGTTAGATTTAAATTATATTTAATTTAGGGGGGTGTTAGTGTTAGGGTTAGACTTAGCTTTAGGGGTTAATCCATTTATTATAGCAGCGGTGAGCTCCGGTCGGAAGATTAGGGGTTAATAATTGAAGTTAGGTGTCGGCGATGTTAGGGAGGGCAGATTAGGGGTTAATACTATTTATGATAGGGTTAGTGAGGCGGATTAGGGGTTAATACCTTTATTATAGTAGCGGTGCGGTCCGCTCGGCAGATTAGGGGTTAATAAGTGTAGGCAGGTGGAGGCGACGTTGAGGGGGGCAGATTAGGGGTTAATAAATATAATATAGGCGTCGGCGGTGTTAGGGGCAGCAGATTAGGGGTACATAGGGATAATGTAAGTAGCGGCGGTTTACGGAGCGGCAGATTAGGGGTTAATAATATAATGCAGGGGTCAGCGATAGCGGGGGCGGTAGATTAGGGGTTAATAAGTGTAAGGGTAGGGGTGTTTAGACTCGGGGTACATGTTAGAGTGTTAGGTGCAGACGTAGGAAGTGTTTCCCCATAGGAAACAATGGGGCTGCGTTAGGAGCTGAACGCGGCTTTTTTGCAGGTGTTAGGTTTTTTTTCAGCTCAAACAGCCCCATTGTTTTCTATGGGGATATCGTGCACGAGCACGTTTTTGAGGCTGGCCGCGTCCGTAAGCAACTCTGGTATCGAGAGTTGCATTTGCGGTAAAAATGCTCTACGCTCCTTTTTTGGAGCCTAACGCAGCATTTTTTTGGACTCTCGATACCAGAGTTATTTTTATGGTGCGGCCAGAAAAAAGCCTGCGTAGCTAACGCACCCCCTTGGCCGCCAAACTCCAAATCTAGCCGTTAGATTTGTCACTTTTCCCCCCTACTGAAGTCCACTCTCTCTGGAAAGTTTGGGTGAAGATGAGTGTTCTGAGTCCTCTGCATTGATGTGTAAACGGGTTAGCAGTGCTGCACCCTTTTCCACCGTTGCCCAGGAATATGTGGAATTTAGATGTGTGAAGATCCAGCGATATTTAATTTTAGCCTTAATTAGTGCCTGTATTATTTTCTTCATTTCTTGTCGTTTCTTCAGCGTTGTAGGTGAGAGGTCTGTATAGATCTGAATGGAGTATCCTTCATAACTCAGGTTGCGAGATGCTCTAGCTGCTTTAAGGATTGATTCCTTAATATGAAAATAATGTAGTTTTACTATGATATCTCTAGTAGAGCCTTGTAACCATTTGGATAGTGCTCTATGTACTCTGTCTATTAACAGCTGTCAGGTTTTGCGGCTATACCTTTAAGGTGAGGTTACTTAAGTCTGCTCCTCCCCCTTCCACCTGCTGATTAATGTTTAGTATACTGACTTTTCAGCAAGAGAAGACACCTATCTAAACCTCCAGGCTCAAACCACAGAATTTACCTTATCTAAAACTGGGATTACAAACTTTCTGTATGTACAGAGTTCAGGACTTTTCACACTGCTTACAACGTCCCTCCTTGCCAGTTTGGTAAACTACCATCCTCCGCTTCTCAACCGGCTTCAACCTCAACCAGCCTCATCTAAAATAACAACCCAAAGAGGACTCACTTGAATCAGACTGTCTTTTTTTATAGCGGTGTTTTCAACTCCTAACCGCTCCCAGCTACAAACAAGCCGTAGTCCTGCAGCGCTCACACGCTGCCTGTCACGGAGCCCTGAACACTGATCCGCTCCTGCTTACAAACAAAGTAAGTCTTGCTGCGCTCACACGCTGCCTGTCAGGTAATCCCGGACACTGATTGGTGCACCGCTACACACCCTCTCACTGTGTGTTCCCAGTCTGCAGCGGTTGCATCTCTCCCTACTCAGTCCTTTCACGCTGGCTCAGGATCTATTAACCCTTCAAGAACCAGTCTATATTCCAAGTATTACCACAAGCCCTATTGGATTGAGAGTTAAAATACTAAGGACTCTGTCTTATATTACTCTGTTCCTATACTGATTCACCTCAGTCTTACAACAATAATAATACAAGAACTGTATCTTCTACAAAGTTTGCATTACAGGCTCTCTTGCCAACCTCCTGTAACAAGGATTACAAGAGCTTCACAAAGTTCTTGCTATTGGGAACACAATTACTATTTATCAGCAGTTGAGATCCAGTTTACTTATAATAGGGTAACCTGTATACCCTTACAACAGCATATGTATTTCCACATCAGGCACTAATTGGTGAAATAGCTTTGTAATATCTTCTTGCAAATTTTTGTATTCTTCTCGTAGATTCCTAATACGCAGATTGGATCTGTGAGATCTGTTCTCCAGGTCTTCCACTTGTGATTCTAAACTTTTGATGTATTCGGAATGATCTTGTATTGCATGTTGTATATGCGGAATTTCTTCATTGCTATCATCCAATTTTTCTTCCAATTCTGATGTGCATCCTCCAATATCTCTAATGTCTTTTCTAAGGTCTGATAGGGCTGTTTTGAGCTCTTCATGAACATAGCCTTAATCTGTGATAACAATTCGTTATGAGTTTCAGATGTCTCGTCAGAGATTGCCTTTGTACTTTTCTCCAAGGCTTTTTGTTTCATTTGGGACCTGGAGAGTCAGTCTTTAACTGTCTGGGTCTTATTTTTCATGGTTGATTACTAATCTGGTGACGCTCTCTTCCCTGCATAACATAATTCACAAGCGTGAGCTATTTATTGCATTATAAAGGCTTGGGGCCCCTCTCCCTACTATTTTTCTGGTAAGTGAAATGTTATGATAGCTGAAAAATCTTCCACCATGTTGGGAGTACAGTGATATTTATCTCAAAACATTATATTTCTGTTCCGAGCCAGCGTGTCTGGGTTAATGCTTCTTTTCACACCTTCATACTCTGATTAATGTACTAGAGGCCTGGTGCACTTTTAGTATTCAGTGTCTACTGGCGGTCCTATCTGAGCTACGACTCAAGTATTTACTGTTCTTTTAGAACTCTTCCTGCTTGCCCCCTTAACTTGTGACACCCTTGGGTTACAGGAAAGCCAAGAAATGGTTAAGGAGTGTCCAGATGGTGTAGATGGGAAGAGCTTGAGTCACTTTAATAGATGCCTGTTAATGCCCAATTGGTCACATCTTCATATTATGAAAGGGGCCTCTCCCCCTAAGGTATATAAGTGTAGCTTCGGTGGCAGGATGGGGGGGATGTCGTGCGACCAGAGCTGTCTCAAATGGTATTTCTGAAAAATTGACCCCAGAAAGGTCAGTCCAAATTATTTTACAGATTTGCCCAGGTCAGGGAAGAGGGCGATGTTCCCCAATCTATGGGTTTTTAAGGCTATGCCTCCACTCTGCAGTATGTGGCGAATCTTAAAAAATGGATTGGCTACTGTGGGTTAAGAGTATTCTCCTAGCATGCAGATATGCAAACTTCTGCTAGGGTGTTAGGATTCACTAAATATATTTGGTTGATATATAAGTTTTGTTGCTGTAATAGATTTTGCCAGATAAAATGGTAATAAATCTGGTAGTATAACATTAAAGCAGATTTATAAGAGTTTTAAGTATTAGTGACTGCAATGCTTAAACTATATTATCCAATGTAAACTTATAGGGGCCTATTTAGGTCCGACAGACCTCGCTGAATGCGGAGAGCAATACGCTCTCCGTATTCAGCATTGCACAGCAGCTCTTGTGAGCTGCTGGTGCAACACCGCCCCCTGCAGATTTGCGGCCAATCGGCCTCCAGCAGGGGGGTGTCATTCAACCCTATCGTACTTGATCTGGTTGATTTTCTGCGATGTCTGTTTGCCTGGCGGACAGGGTTATGGAGCAGTGGTTTTTAGACTGCTGCTTCATAACTGGTGCTTCTAGTGAGCCTGCAGGCTCGCCAGAAACACGGGCCCTCAAGCTCCATCCGGAGCTTGATAAATGGGCCCCATAGTAGTAAACATGGTTATAGTTTAATATCAGATGGTATGTATATAGCAGCTGTATATCTGTTAGCGTCTGCAAAGTATCAAGCAACAGACCAAACTGACGCCCAGTGAGAGAGGTAAGTAAAGACTCAGCGTTCATATAACAAATCACAGAGAACGTAAGCATAGAATACAGTCTGTGGTATATACAACAGCAACTCAGTAGCGGCTTTGTGGATACAATACTTGTGGTTCAGAGGAACAACGAATGTTACTGTTACACGATGAACAGTTCCAGATGAATAGGTGTGCGTGGTGAATCAGCAGCGAGGTTCTGAGAGTAAGAATATCGGTAGTTTGTAATCCTGTGTAGAAGTTCAATGAACTGTGAGAGTTCCCAGTAGCAGGTCAGGTTCCGGAAAGGAGAGAGATTCAGCAGGTGGAGATAATTATAAGTTGCGGTCAAAAGGCAACATTGAGACTTAGAGAATATATTCACAAATAGGATATTAAAGATAATAAGTGCCAAGTAAGAGCACAAATACTTAGTAGATTATGGCCAAGCAATAAGGCTTGAGAATAGGTTTAGAGATCCACAGCAGTGGCATAAACTTCAATAATCAGGCAATGATAGGTGTTAGGTGTTGCCTGAAATAGTGTTGCGATGCAAGAAGGTGGAGTCTGACTTAAAGGGATATCACATAGGGTGATAACTGCAGCAAGTTTCTGCAGCTTATATAATTAGCACTTGGCCCCTAACATCCAAAAAATTTCCCTAGTGAAAGAGGGGCTCTCTGTATCAAAGTCTCATATAAAACTCCTGTGAGTCAGCGGGCCCCTGCGGGTGTGCGAGAGAATAAAAATGTGGCCCAGGAATTTGTTATAAAAGTGGGACCAATATCTCTGTTTTTGCTTGCTGCTGCGTTTGAGAGTTACAGTCTAATATGGTGTCTTTAGGTATTGGGTGCATGGGTAAGCAGTGAGAGCACTTGTGTGCAAAGGCTTGCAGAAGTAAGTTGGGCTATGTGGGCCAGTCCCTGATACCAGACTCCTGAGATCCCTAAACTCACTGGTATACAATAATAAAGTCCTCCTGGGTACTTAGTGAGGAGCACAGGGAGATGGAGCTTAAGGGAGGAACTGAAATCACTTCTGTGGCCCTGTAACCCCTCTATCCAGAGCTAAGTGCTTGTACCAGAAAGGCAGGCCCTGTCAAGGATACAGAGGTGGGTGATGCATATATAACTGGGAGCGGTGGAGGTGAGAAGGTGTATGGCCTGTGCAATGCCCCCCCCCCCCCACTGTGTGCTGTGTGGTAGGAGTAGGCCTTATGCAGTAGCTAAAGGAGTATCAGGGATGGCGCCTGCTCCAGGGAACTCCCAGGCCAGTCAGCAAAACAAATGAAGAAGATCTCAGATGTCTACTCACAGATCCCTGTGGCAGACACAGCTTGTGTCTCAGTGTCGGGCCGCAAGGCCAAGATGGCATCCATTTGTGCCACTCCTCTCCCAACAGGCCACCTCGAACTCCACTGGCGAGTATCACGCTGGGCAGCACCCAGCAGGTAAGGGCTCATGAATACAGCCCTCGTGGGTCAGCTCACCAGTTCAGGCTGCTTCTTTTAGGCCTCAGTCGGCTATAGGCAATAGGTGTATTGGCCCCACATGAGTCGTCAGCAGTTGTCTTGTCACCGCTTACTAGACTGATCGCAGCTGTCCTGGAGCAGAGCCCCGACCCTCCAGCACAATAAGCAGCTGAGAGTGGGTTAGGTAAGTGCTGGGAGCTGGTGTGAAGTTTGGTGCCAAAGTGCCTCCGGGTAGAGAGATAGCTCCTCAAGGCAGCGGGTAACCAGTAGGGCCCAGCCGGATCAAAGAGTGGTTTTAGGTCAGCGTCCACAATGAATAAAAAAAAATGCTTTTGTATGGAAAAAAATGCCTTATTTAGATAAATATCAATGGTCAAAGTGAGGAACTCTGCACTGATGCATCTGCTCTGCACGGCGGTTTACTCCACCCAACTTAAGGTTCTTGAAAAACTAATTTTGGATGACATTAGCAATATTAAACAGAATGACAAAATCAAACATAACATCACTCTTAGACAAAAAACACTCATTAGAGAATTAGAACAGAATAATGACATCATAATTAAACCGGCGGACAAGGGAGGAGGTATTGTTGTCCTAGAGAAAAGCACTTATAGAGACATGGTGGGCCAACTAATTAATGATGAAGTAACCTATAAAAAACTAAAGAGTAACCCAACACAAATTGACAAAATATTTCTGAAATATCATTTAGACAAAGCAAGGTCTTCAGGTATCAGCAACGATAAAGAATACCACTTCTTATTTCCAGACTACCCTATAATACCGGCATTATATGTGCTACCAAAGATACATAAATTGACTGAAAAACCTCCAGGTAGGCCTATAATTTCGGGCATAGACTCCCTTACCTCCAACCTATCAGCATACATAGACAAATATCTCCAAAAATATGTCACTGCCCTACCATCATACCTGAGAGATTCGACAAATCTATTAATTCTAATTGACAACTTCAAATGGCAGGAAGACTATATATTAGTAACCTGTGACGTCCAATTGCTTTACACATGTATTAGACACAAAGCCGGCATAAAATCGGTAGACCCCAGTATAAAGAAAGAATAAAAAGATTTTATACTGGATGGCATTAAATTTATTTTTACGCATAATTTTTTTTATGTATGAAGGAAATTTCTATTAATAGATTTGCGGAACAGTTGTGGGCACTAAATTTGCCCCTAGTTACACAAGTCTGTTCATGGGACTATGGGAATCAGAATTTTTGGAAACAAGTCCCTTCAAAAACAATTTTATAATTTATAAAAGGTATATAGACGACCTCTTTTTCATCTGGCAAGGTCCAAAATGTGATCTCCTAAAATGGATACAAGATATGAATGTTAATCCACTCAATCTAAAATTCACTGCAGAATTGAGCACTCAGAAAGTCCACTATCTTGATATTGAAATTAGTATGGAAAAGAATTAACTAATTACAAGAATGTATTTCAAAGAAATGGATGCCAATAATTTCATCCATGAGACCAGCTGCCATCTGCATAGATGGAAACACAATATCCCGAAAGACCAATTTCTGAGACTGAAATGAAATTGTCAAAAGGAGACAGACTATGTGTCTCAATCCTCAGTTCTCAAGAGAAATTCCTAAAAAAAAAAAGTGCTATAATGAGGAACATATAGAAACTGAAAGGAATAATATACTACAACTAGAGAGAACTAGCATTTTACAAAACAAACCAAAGAAAATAAGAAATAACGCAGAGTCAAATGAACTGTTCATTCCCTTTATTACTGAATTTAGCGAGGACAGAAAGAAATTAGAACATATAATAAAGAAACAATAGACAGTTTTAAAGACAGATCACCATTTAGGACAACACCTTCCACAAACCTCAAAATTTGTTTATCGAGATTTAAAAAAAAAAAAGTATACTAGCACCCACCCTGAAAAATAACAGCACAAAAACAGAGAAAGGGGTCCTCGGCGATGAACTACAAGGGTTCTACCTGTGCGGAATTTGTAAGGCCTGCAGACATACCACAACAACAAAAACTCTCAAATCAGACAAACAAAGAATATAAAATAAAAGAAACTATAAGATGTATGGACAAAAACATTATTTATCTAATAGACTGCAAAAGCTGTGGAAAACAGTATACAGGGGAGATTGAAAGAACCGTAGAGAGAGAATCAGAGAACACATTCTCTCAATAGAGCATTCAGAAGAGTAGAGAAATTTAGATCTACCAGACCCTAAACATTTCAGAGAATGCACTAATAACAATTTTAAAAAAAATCAGATTTACAGCTATAGCAAAAGTGAGACTAAATAAAAGTGGAGGGAAGGAATCCAACATCCTACTGAGAAAGGAAGCACAATGGATTTTCGAACTCCAAACACGAAGTCTGAATATAGACTTTAGTCTCAATTGCTTTCTAAACACATAAGAAATTGGATAAATATACACCTTGAATTTCCACTACCAAAACAAAACCACTACTTAACATACCACCTATCAGGTTGGGTAGTATATCTTGTGAACTCTATATACTAAGGTTCTGAAAAATAAATGTGAGAATAAAGCCTTTGCTGCATAACCATTTGTTCAAGAAATTATTTTAACTTTATGCTCTTGATAAAGGCTTCTTTGAGCCGAAACGTGTTGAGCTGTATTTTAAATAAAACCCGAAGCTGCACATGAAGACACCTTTGTGATGATTTTAATAAAAGGCTTATTTTAACTGCAATCTCATGAGTATAACCAGTTTGTGCGCCTACCACATTGTGTTAAATCTGCTACACTATTGTGAGCTCTTTTATTTTGGGGGTGAAAGCAACAAGGTTGACTCAGAGGACGTGGGCAGTTTGGTTCCCTAGAGGTGACACAGCGCCACCACTTTCAGCACTTTCTGCTTCTATACACTGTTTGGGAGAACCGGGGCTGGCAGCAAGCACCTAAAGGGAAGTGCTAACATTGCTTCATACTTTATCCTTTCTAATACACATTATATTATTAGTTTCCTATAAAATACTTTTCTACTAGCACTCATGGTATTCTAAGTGTTGTTACCCGATATATACACCAGGACTCCTACTATACATATTGGTATAAACCATCATCATTTTATTATATATATCATCATAAATAAGATTTATATAGCCTCTCTCTACCATTTGGTATTTTGCTACCCAGTGCTCTCTTATCCTTTCTACTACTCCAGTAGACTGTCCATTTAAACATATAGTTATAGGCAAGCAGAAGGGCAATAATATAATGTCCTATCTTCAAAAATTAGAAGTATGGGCAGGTAAATGGAAAATGAGATTTAATACGGGAAAATGCAAAATTCTACATTTTGTAAGTAAAAATAAGCAGGCAACATATTATTTAAATGGGACAAGATTTAGCCAAACAGAGGAGGAAAGGAATTTGTGAGTAGTGATAGATAACAAGCTAAAGATGGGTGCAAAATGCAGGGCAGCAGCTGCAAAGGATAATAAGATACTAGAATGTATTAAAAGAGGCATTGATTCAAGGATGGAAAGCATAATTCTGTCACTATATACTGTAAATCCCTGGTAAGACCTCACCTTGAGTATGAAGTGCCTTTCTGGAGATCGATCACAAAGAAAGATATTGCAGAACTAGAAAAAGTTCAGAAAAGGGCCACAAAGCTAATAAGGGGAATGGAGACTTTAAGCTATGAGGAGAGGCTAGCCAAACTGGGTCTGTTTTCTTAGAAAAAAGGCGCTTGAGAGGTGACATGATTACTTTATATAAATATATTCAAGGCCTATATACAGAGATGGCAAAAGCTTTGTTTATTCCTGCGACAAAAACATTTTTTCACTGTAAAAGCAATAAAATTGTGGAACTCATTACCAAAGGAGGTAGTAAATGCCAATACCCTAGATACATTTAAAAATTGTTTGGATACATTTCTGTCTAGAAACAAAATTCATGGATATGATTGCTAGTATTAAATGGGTCACCTTTTAGTGGGATTATTTGTAAGTATTTTAGATTTGTATAGGTTGAACTCAATGGACTTTTTTTAACCTCATCTACTATGTTACTATGTTACTATGTATGTTACTAATAGACTAGGACCATATTCTTTTTGCAGTTTTGAAATGTATTCGCATACTAGGTTAAACATAGAGTTATTGGAACATAGTTAAAATTGAGTAAGGGTTAAAACAGAAGCATGTTTAAAAGCAGCGACTTGTCACAGATATAAAATAGAAACCTAGATAATGAGACAGTTAAAACAGATACAAGGAGGTATTCTAAAACAGAAATAATTATGGAATTCTGTACTGAGAAAGCTGTGGGAATCTAAATTTAACTTAAGCAATGTACTCATAATCTATTCCTTGCAATACACGGACACACAATACCTAAGAGACATATCCTTTTCCTTGATTTGTATTTTTGTGTTATATATATGCTCAGAAATAATTTTGCCATTATAGCATTTTATGGTCCAAATGTTATAAGAAGCTTTGGGACTTTAAAAAAGTTATTATTATTCCAGGTATAATCCTTGTAAATTGAGCATATGCTTCCCTTTATACAAATTTAATTTTTATTATTGAAAATCATATACAAAGCTTTGAAACGTATTCAAGGGACCAAACAAGATTCAATACCATATTTTGTACTGTGAAATCTCAGGTTCCACCAATCAAATGAAACAGTTTCTAAAAATCAGTTTTAAAATGTAGAACACAATTATAAAAGTATTTTGTCTGTGCAGAAATATTTAAAGTTTCAGCTGCAATGAAGATCACACAGATGTATATATATTTGATCATTTATTAAAGGGACACTCAGATAGAGCATGCAGTTTTAAGACACTTTCCATTTTACTTCCATTCTAAAATCTTTTTATATTCACACTTTCTGGGGAACTAGATCCTACTGAGCATGTGCACAATCTCACAGGGTATAGGTATACTACTATTTGATTGGTTGATGTCTGTCACATGATACATGGGGCCAGAAAATGGGAGAAAAAATAAATTTGAAATACAGAGTAAGTGCTATTGCATTGTCTTTTATTATGTACTTGTTAATTATGTAATTCTACTGCATTGAGTGGTCCTTTCAAACACCAATAGGGCTATAGGCTATTGTTTGAAAAACAGTACTGCAGTTTTAAAATATTTGTGTTAAAAGTCCAGCCACCGATTATTAAAGGGACGTTTACAAAAATAAATTCTATCTGTATAGTGAAACTAAGAGGAAATGTATGACTGTGTAAAAATGAGTCACTGGATTTTTCTGCTTACTGGCTTATAGGGACAACTTCCACAGAAAAAGGTTTATTCAGTGCAAGAAGGTAAAAGCAAGATTAATTAAGGGGTATTGTGATGGGGCCCCAAAACACTCAAATATTATCTATAGTGTAATTATGAAAATAATGTGTATAATTTATAGAAACTAAAAAAACAAACATTTGAAATATATGACATAAAAGACTTTCTAAATAGAATTCCAAAATAAAGTGAAAAGTGAAAAAGTCCCATAGAGAGATGATCAAATATGTCCCCCAGGCTGCAACAGGAAAGGCCACAGTCTCATATTCTGTAACAAATAAGACAAAAGAAGCGGCGCCACAAAGTGTAATTCTGTATTGATAAAGATAAATTAGATGCTCAAAAGTGACCACTCACAGTTTTATTAGCACCAAATATGATAGTGTAAAAAGAGCAGACTGGCACTTACAGTCTCCAACGGACTGTATTCCGGTAAATATGGCTCCAAATCTTTGTGCAATGAATCCACCAGGAAGATGACTGATTACACACAAGTGTCAGTTTCAGTAAAATACAAATAACTTTAGTTACTTGCAACGCATTTCTCGATCCATTCTGACCGTTTCATCAGACAGCTGGGGACTGTGAGTAGTCACTTTTGAGCATATAATTTATCTTTATCAATACAGAATTACGCTATGTGGTGCCCCTTCTTTTTCCTTATTTATTCCGTGCAAGAGCATACATCTAGGTTGAAAAAAGTGCATTCATACTTTTGGTTTGTTTTTTATATATCACGTTCCTGGATCCTTCAAGCGGGACTTCAAGAACTGTAAGTGGATCATCGGGGGTTAGTGTTAGGGTTTTTTAAGGGTCTTTTGGGTGGGTTTTATTTTTAGTTTAGGGTCTGGGCATGTAAAAGAGATACATGCCCTTTTAAGGGCAATGCCCATACAAATGCCCTTTTCAGGGCAATGGGGAGCTTAGGTTTTTTTAGATAGTTATTTTATTTGGGGGGTTGGTTGTGGGGGTGGTGGGTTTTACTGTTGGGGGGTGTTTGTATTTTTTTTACAGGTGAAAGAGCTGATCTCTTTGGGCCAACACGCCACAAAAGGCCCTTTTAAGGGCCATTGGTAGTTTATTGTAGGCTAGGGGTTTGCTCATTTTGAGGGGGCTTTTTTATTTTGATAGGGTTATTAGATTAGGTGTAATTCTTTTTTATTTTTGATAATTTGTTTCTTATTTTTTGTAAGTTAGTGTTTGTTTTTGTATGTGATTTAGTTATTTTTATTTTTAGTAATTTTAGTGTTTATATTGTTTTGTAATTTTAGGTTTTAGTGTAAGGCAGGTTTTATTTCACAGGTAAGTTTATATTTATTTTAAATTTTAGTTAGTAAATAGTTAATAAAATCAAAAAGGCAGCACACACGGATCCGTATAAAAAGCGGAGCTTTATTCCATTGAAGAAACACACAGTATAACACGGGAGGGGGAAAGGGGCGTGGCCTTACACGTTTTGTGCAGTGCGGCACTTAATCATAAGATAATAGGTAAGTAAAAACAAGGTAAGCATATACCCTGCCACCACCAATCAGATCTACATACTCATTCATGGGAGTGACATCATGCTTAAAGACACAAGAAACAAACAAACATGAGAAAAGGAAGGATTCACAGAAATCCACTGGCTATTTACAATGTAACAAAGTAGAAAAGTAACAAAGTAACAAGTTGCCTATAATAACATGTTTAATTTCTTTAAATTTTTTAAATTTAAAAAATACAGTCATAAATTGCAAGCCGCAATGTGGGACACTGTTATTATAATTATTTTCAATTTTCAAAAAGAGTCAATATGCCAATCAAAATATAGTGGCTAATTACGACTCCATATAGCACAAAAACACACATTGCGAGATACCTTTATGACCAAATTACATGTAGGACCATGATAGTCAATGTAGGCATTAAGTCACAATAATGTGCAATATTCTATACAAGCCAAAAATTAGAAAATGGTTTATATAATAAGCGAAATGTAAGATATATAAATACAAAAACTTTATATATACCTATGGAACAAATTGCTGACGTTAGCAACTAATGTAAGTGATGTCAAATGACTCAACAAATTCAAGGCCGTAATAGAAACAAGAGACCCACGTCTACCTCCATATAACAAGTGAACAAATATAGAGGCATTGTCTTCACTAACATTATGCTGATGGATATTTTATGTGGGATATTAGGTTAACTTATTCATCTAACAGAAATAATACAAAAATAACAATAGTAATAATGTTTAAATTCATCCAAATTATTGCATTGGGTGTACTTGGCAAACTAACCAGAAAAAACAAAAACAAATCTCTCAAAAAATATATACTCAGTACTAGTGTATATGATCAATATAAACTTGTGTCGGTTTGTCCTATCCATCCAATACAATGATGATAAAGCTGATGTATTAATTCATTCAATAAAAAGACTAATATCTTATTCCTTATTTAAGCCATTTGGCTCCCTGGTATTCAACAAAAAAATCCAATATAATTCTTTCTTCATGAGGATCTTATATTTATTGCCACCTCTAGGTGGCAATTTCACAACATTAATCACCTTGACATTAATGTTGGGAACATGAGTAAAATGCAACCCATTCAAATGTCTTGCTATACTGGACTCTTTAACATAGTTTTTAACATCTCTTTTATGTTCTCCTATTCTTGACCTGAGACAACGTGAGGTCTGACCTACATATTGTGCCCTGCAAAAATTACACTCTAAAAGGTAAACCACAAAAGCGGAAGCACAGTTAGCATAGTGATCAATTTTATATACAGCACCTGTAGAAGTGCTATTGAATGTATCACCCTTGGATATTGAAAAGTACCATTTTTGTTAAGCCAAGTGACTCTACCTTTTTTCTGATCACTAGTAGTTACCATACTCGGGCAAGTTTATTTCCCAAAGTCGGTGCCTTTCTTGACACAAATTTAATATGGTCAACAGAAGAGGAAAGAATTTAATCTCCTCGTAAAAATGTCAAATTGTGTTTGATAATATCACAAATCTCTTTGTATTGTGAGGAGTATTCTGTAGAGAAAACAATAGATTCATTAGGAAGATTCTCAGGCCGCTTAATAGTCTTGCTTTTAATACTATCCAGGGGCTTATCCTTAACTTCTTTCAAGGCTCTGGACAGTAAACTCTGGTCATATCATCTAGCTAACAGCCTTTCAGTAAGTAATTTGGCATGGTTCTCAAAGAGTAAATACGTGGAAGCATTTCTTCTAAGCCTAAAATATTGACTCTTCGGGATTGATTTAATTAAATGCTTTGGGTGAAAAGACCTGGCATACAAAATAGTATTGCCCGCCGTAAGCTTACGATACGTATCTGTGATAATTGAATTAGTTTGTGCAGAACCAAATAATCTGAGGTCCAAAAATTCTACCTCGATCCTATTAGTCAATCCTGTGAAATTGAGACCAATCTCATTATCATTAATGGTCTTTAAGAAATCCTCAAAAGCAAAGTCTCCCTTAAAAATAAAAATGAGATCATCTATATATCTCATATACAATTGTATGTGATCTTTAAAGGGATTAGCCATATCATAGAGGAAGTTGAGTTCCCACCATCCCATAAACAAATTAGCAAATGAGGGGGGAAATTATGCCCCCATTGCCGTACCACAAATTTGCAAATAGTATTTGCTGTCAAACATGAAAAAATTATGGGACAGTAGGAACTCAACACAGTCACAGATGAAAATTCTATATTCCTCAGAAAAATAAGTCCTATAACGCAGAAAATAATCAATAGCTTTTATCCCCAAATGATGGGGAATATTAGAGTATAATGAAACAACGTCATAGTTAATAACTATTTACTAACTAGTCTACCTAGTTAAAATAAAAACAAACTTACCTGTGAAATGAAAATAAATCCTAAGATAGCTACAATGTAACTATTAGTTATATTGTAGATATCTTAGGTTTTATTTCACAGGTAAGTAAGTATTTAGGTTTTATTTAGTTAATAATTGTATCTTTAGTTTAGCTCTATTTTAATTATGTTAAAGTTAGGGGGGTTAGGTTTAGGGTAAGGGTTAGGTTTAGGGGTGAATATAGTTTAATTTAGCTTGTTGCGATGTGGGGGGCTGGCGGTTTAGGGGTTAATAGGTTTATTTAGTTAATAATTGTAAATTTAATTTAGCTATATTTTTATTATGTTAAAGTTAGTGGGTGTTACTGTTAGGGTTAGGTTTAGGGGTTAATGGATTTATTTAGTGGTAGTAATGTGGGAGGCCAGATGTTTAGAGGTTAATAACTTTAGTATAGTGGCGGCGACATCGGGAGAGGCAGATTAGGGGTCAATAGTTTTATGTAGGTGGCGGTGATGTTGCGGTGGCAGATTAGGGGTTAAAACATTATGTAGGTGGTGGCGATGTTGGGGGCAGAAGATTAGGGGTTAATAACTGTATGTATGTGGAGGTGATGTTGGGGGCAATAGATTAACGGTGTTTAGACTCTGGGTTTATGTTAGGGTGTTAGGGTTAAACATTATTTTCTTTTTCATCAATGGGGCTGCGTTACAGAGCTTTTGTTTCTGCTATTGCGGGTGGGTTTTTTTTGCCGGCTCTCCCCATTGATGTCTTTGGGGATATCGTGCACGAGTACGTCAAAGCAGCGCTTGTTTTCTGTGTGGTATGGAGCTCAATGCAACCATTTCACCTGCGCAAGCCCTTTTTAAAACTCGTAATACCAGCACTATAGGGAGGTGAAATAACGTCGCTTTTGTGGCAGTCGTTAAAATCCCTATAGGGCTCAAAACTCTTAATCTAGCTAATGGTGATTTATGTAAAGTACTAAAATGGGCATAATGTATAACATTATAAGTTTCTCTATAGAATTCTAAAATTGTCTTTGGAAGAGAAGACAGAAGATGGCTATTAAACAGTCAACTGCTTAACCCCTTAATGACCGCAGCACTTTTCCATTTTCTGTCCGTTTGGGACCAAGGCTATTTTTACATTTTTGCGGTGTTTGTGTTTAGCTGTAATTTTCCTCTTACTCATTTACTGTACCCACACATATTATATACCGTTTTTCTCGCCATTAAATGGACTTTCAAAAGATACCATTATTTTCATCATATCTTATAATTTACTATAAAAAAATTATAAAATATGAGGAAAAATTGAAAAAAAAAACACTTTTTTTAACTTTGACCCCCAAAATCTGTTACATATCTACAACCACCAAAAAACACCTATGCTAAATAGTTTCTAAATTTTGTCCTGAGTTTAGAAATACCCAATGTTTACATCTTCTTTGCTTTTTTTGTAAGTTATAGGGCCATAAATACAAGTAGCACTTTGCTATTTGCAAACCACTTTTTTTTCAAAATTAGCGCTAGTTACATTGGAACACTGATATCTTTCAGGAATCCCTGAATATCCATTGACATGTATATATTTTTTTTTAGTAGACAACCCAAAGTATTGATCTAGGCCAATTTTGGTATATTTCATGCCACCATTTCACCGCCAAATGCGATCAAATAAAAAAAATCGTTCACTTTTTCACAATTTTTTTCACAAACTTTAGGTTTCTCACTGAAATTATTTACAAATAGTTTGTGCAATTATGGCACAAATGGTTGTAAATTCTTCTCTGTGATCCCCTTTGTTCAGAAATAGCAGACTTATATGGCTTTGGTGTTGCTTTTTGGTAATTAGAATGCCACTAAATGCCACTGCGCACCACACGTGTATTATGCCCAGCAGTGAAGGGGTTAATTAGGGAGCATGTAGGGAGCTTGTAGGGTTAATTTTAGCTTTAGTGTAGTGTAGTAGACAACCCCAAGTATTGATCTAGGCCCATTTTGGTATATTTCATGCCACCATTTCACCGCCAAATGCGATCAAATTAAAAAAAACGTAAAATATTTCACAATTTTAGGTTTCTCACTGAAATCATTTACAAACAGCTTGTGCAGTTATGGCACAAATGGTTGTAAATGCTTCTCTGGGATCCCCTTTGTTCAGAAATAGCAGACATATATGGCTTTGGCGTTGCTTTTTGGTATTTAGAAGGCCGCTAAATGCCACTGCGCATCACACGTGTATTATGGCTAGCAGTGAAGGGGTTAATTAGGTAGCTTGTAGGGAGCTTGCAGGATTAATATTAGATTTAGTGTAGAGCTCAGCCTCCCACCTAAAACATCAGACCCCCTGATCCCTCCCAAACAGCTCTCTTCCCTCCCCCACCCCACAATTGTCCCCGCCATCTTAAGTACTGGCAGAAAGTCTGCCAGTACTAAAATAAAAGCTATATATATTTTTTTTTAATGATTTTTTTAAGCATATTTACATATGCTGCTGTGTACTATCCCCCCTTAGCCCCCAACCTCACTGATCCCCCCCCCCCAAACAGCTCTATCCCCTCCCACTCTAACTTAATGGGCGCCATCTTGGGTACTGGCAGCTGTCTGCAAGTACCCAGTTTAGAAGAAAAAAAATGGTTTGTTTTTTTAATTTTTTGAAATTTTCTGTAGTGTAGCTTCCCCACACACAAACCAACCCCCCCACCCCTCCACGATCGTTTTTTGTGCTTTTGCACAAACATGATTAGCCAGGTTTTATTAAATACTTTTCCGTAGTGTAGCGGTTCCCACCCGCTCCCGCCCCGTGCACGCGCCCGCCCGCCACCCTCCGTGCACGCGCGCGCGCCCGTGCGCGCCCCTGGCGGTCACGCCCCCGATCCCGCCCCCCGTGACATCACGCGGCACACCGATGGCCGCCCACCCGCCTCCCAATTCGGCTCCCACCCACCAACGATACCGGCCATCGATGTCCGGTGCAGAGAGGGCCACAGAGTGGCTCTCTCTGCATCGGATGGCCATGTGCGGTTATTGCAGGATGCCTCCATATCGAGGCATCACTGCAATAACCGGAAAGCAGCTGGAAGCGAGCAGGATCGCTTCCAGCTGCTTTCCACACCGAGGACGTGCAGGGTACGTCCTCAGGCGTTAACTGCCTTTTTTTTGAGGACGTACCCTGCACGTCCTCGGTCATTAAGGGGTTAAACAAAATCTATGCACAGCTCCACTTCAAACACCTGCTACTTTACATATACACTGTTAAACCAAACCTCAAAAATGGAGCCATATAAAACAACCAGCTTACGGGACATTTCAATCAAATTCAGGTCCACTCTTCAAAAGTGTAAAGGTAGTTTACATTTTCAAAGTCTTATAAATAATTGTAGAAGATGTCTATGAGTTTGTGTTTCAAAGGACTTTTACTTTGCTGCATTTCATTTTATAATTTAAAATCTAATACCTGCAGGGAATATTTTTTCTAGTTTAAAAATAGTTTTTAAAAAGGTAAACTTCATATAATGTCTTTATTTTTCTTATAAATTAATACAATTTCTATTTCCTTTTCATATTGTGAATTATATATTATATTATAAATATAAAATTACAAAAATTGAATTAATTTTCAAATGAAAACATTTAGTGCCAAATTAAGAGTGGAGCACAAACGCTTGTGCCCTAGAGATAAGGGGTTTATCGCGGGCGTTTGCGCTTCTCAAGCTTACTGCTGGTATTACAAGTTGAAAGTAAATTCTAATGCTTGAGGGCGTGTTTTACACTAGAAATTCTGATTATAGCGACTCCAGGTCTCTGGTTAACTGTTTCAAAAAACTAAAAAGTGTCACAAAAAACATCAAAAATACATATTACAAAGTAGAATTACACTCATAATAACACGTTATAATAAAAATTATAAAAAAAAAAATATTGCACACAAAAGTTATAAAGGCTCAAAGCTTTGAGATCTCAGATGCTAGGGGAAAAAAGGCAGACAAAGGGCTTTAACATTGAGATACATACATTTACATCTTTAAAGATTGATATGTATGTGTCTATATATATATATACATATGTGTTTTTGTATTTATATGTGTATATATGTATTTACAGTCATATGTACACATATAAACACGTAAATACATATGTACACAATACATATATAGACATACATAGAAGTGCATTGGAACCCTTTGCAGTTAAGTAGATGAAAACATGAAAAGGTATATTTATGCAATATTCCTGATTAACCCCTTAACGACAGCACTGGTCATTAAGCCCTTAAGGACCAGCGTTGTACCCTGTATGACGCTGCTGTCCTGGGCCTCTCTATGCCGTGATCTTGCTAAAAGTAGTATTTCTGCATGCCCCATGAGTAAATGTGGGTGGGGGCATCTACGCTACAGAAAAAATGTTTTTTTTGTTGTTTTTTTTAATTAAATTGAAATAATGAAAATTGATAGAAAACTGAATTACACTTATTAACCCCTAATCTGCTGCCCCCAGCTACCTAGTTAAAATAAATGCAAATTTACCTGTGAAAAAAAACCTAACCTGTCTTACAGTTAAACCTAACATTACACTACAATTAACTAAATTAGAAAGAAAAAAAAAACACTAAGTTACACAAAATAAAAAAGAAATTATAAAATTTAGTTATTAACAGTAGATTTTATTTAGAATTATTTTAATTATATTAAAGTTAGGCGTGTTATGGTTAGGGTTAGACTTAGGGTTAGGTCTAGGGGTTAATAATATATATTTATTTAGTGTTAGTGATGTGGGAGGCCAGAGGTTTAATAACTTTAGAATAGTGGCGGCGGCGACGTTGGGGGCTGCAGATTAGGAGTTAATAAATTTATGTAGGTGGCGGCGACATTGGGGGCGGCAGATTAAGGGTTAATAAATTTATGTAGGTGGCGGCGACATTGGGGGCATCAGATTAGGGGTTAATAAGTGTAATGTAGGTGTCGGCGATGTCGGGGGCGGCAGATTAGGGGTGTTTAGACTCAGGGTTTATATTAGGGTGTTAGGTTTAAACAAATTACTGCAAAGAGTGTGTAGTGATACTGTGTCAGACTCAGCAATACTACCCCTGAATCTGATCTCTCCCAAAATCAGATGTGTGAAAAAACAAACCAAGTGGGGGGAGGGGAGTGCTCTGGAATGAGCTGTGAGTAGGACTTGTTAGTGAGTGATAGTGTGAGCCAATCTTTGATTGGTATGGGCTGTGAATAGAACTATCTATAGTGAATAAATTAAGGCCAATCTTTGATTGGTGTGTATTAAATAATATATTAGATGATATATAAGTTCATTCTCTCAATTGTATGTGAGTGTAATAGTTAGTCACTCTTGTGACTCAATCTATTATATGTGGTCTAAAAAATTCCTTATATATGTTTGTGTGCACAATTTGTGAATGTTCGTAAAAGATAAAAAGAAGAAACAAATACAATGTACTGTGATATTGCTGTAAAATAATTTTACTAAAAAGAATGAACTATTACAAAGACATATTGTTAAAAACACATTAGGTGTCCAAAATACACTTACAATCAAATCTTATGCAGATCAAAATGATTCATTCATACATTCCAAATGGTAATATTCATTTGTAATCGCCAAATCATTCATAAACTCCAAATGGCAGCATTTAGCACATTACCTCCAAAAAGCACATTACCTCCAAAATACGCTTCATCTTTTGTAACAACATATATAGGATTTAACTGCTACACTTGTTGCCTTTTTGGAGGTAATGTACTAAATTATTGCCATAATTGCACAAGCTGTTTGTAAATAATTTCAGTGAGAAACCTAAAGTTTGTGAAAAAAATAGTAAAAAAGTAAACACTTGTTTAAATTTGATTGCTTTTAGCGGTGAAATGGTGGCATAAAATATACCAAAATAGGCCTAGATCAATACTTGGGGTTGTCTACTACACTACACTAAATCTAAAATTAACCCTACAAGGTTCCTAAAAGCTCCCCAAATAACCCCTTCACTGCTGGGCATTATACACGTGTGGTGCACAGCGGTATTTAGCGGCCTTCTAATTACCAAAAAGCAATGCCAAAGCCATATAAGTCTGCTATGTCTGAACAAAGAGGATCCCAGAGAAGAATTTACAACCATTTGTGCCATAATTGCAGAAGTTGTTTGTAAATAATTTCAGTGAGAAACCTAAAGTTTGTGACAAAATTTGTGAAAAAGTGAACGATTTTTTTTTATTTGATCGCATTTGGCGGTGAAATTGTGGCATGAAATATACCAAAATGGGCCTAGATCAATACTTTGGGTTGTCTTCTAAAAAATATTCAGGGATATTCAGGGATTCCTGACAGATATCAATGTTCCAATGTAACTAGTGCTAATTTTGAAAAAAGTGGTTTGGAAATAGCAAAGTGCTACTTGTATTTATTGCCCTATAACTTGCAAAAAAAGCAAAGAACATGTAAACATTGGGTATTTCTAAACTCAGGACAAAATTTAGAGACTATTTAGCATGGGTGTTTTTTGGTGGTTGTAGATGTGTAACAGATTTTGAAGGTCAAAGTTAGAAAAAGTGTATTTGTTTCCATTTTTTTCCTCATATTTTATAAAAAAAATTGTAGTAAATTATAAGACATGATAAAAATAATGGTATCTTTAGAAAGTCCATTTAATGGCGAGAAAAACGGTATATAATATGTGTGGGTACAGTAAATGAGTAAGAGGAAAATTACAGCTAAACACAAACACTGCATAAATGTAAAAATAGCCCTTGTCCTTAAGGGTAAGAAAATTTAAAAATGGTCTGGTCATTAAGGGGTTAAGATGTAACAATGTTTCAGGCTACTCAAGCCAATAATTTTATTCATATCAACTGCACAATGTAATATTTTTGCTGCATGAGCTACAAATGTTTTTATAAGTTATAAGCTGTGGAAGTTACTATTTAAAAAATATACGCCTAGATTTAGAGTTCTGCGGTAGTCGTCAAAACCAGCGTTAAGGGCTCCTAACGCTGCTTTTTACTACCCGCTGGTATTTAGAGTCAGTCAGGAAAGGGTCTAACACTCACTTTCCAGCCGCGACTTTTCCATACTGCAGATCCCCTTACGCCAATTGTGTATCCTATCTTTTCAATGGGATCTTCCTAACGCTGGTATTTAGCGTCTTGGCTGAAGTGAGCGTTAGAACTCTAACGACAAAACTCCAGCCGCAGAAAAAAGTCAGGAGTTAAGAGCTTTATGGGCTAACGCCGGTTTATAAAGCTCTTAACTACTGTGCTCTAAAGTACACTAACACCCATAAACTACCTATGTACCCCTAACCGAGGCCCCCCCACATCGCCGCCACTCTAATAAAAATGTTTAACCCCTAATCTGCCGACCGGACACTGCCGCCACCTACATTATGCCTATGTACCCCTAATCTGCTGCCCCTAACACCGCCGACACCTACATAATATTTATTAACCCCTAATCTGCCCTCACTAACATCGCCGACACCTAACTTCAAGTATTAACCCCAAATCTGCCGACCGGACCTCACCGCTACTATAATAAAT
The DNA here is from genome assembly GCF_027579735.1 of Bombina bombina. Classification (NCBI taxonomy): domain Eukaryota; kingdom Metazoa; phylum Chordata; class Amphibia; order Anura; family Bombinatoridae; genus Bombina; species Bombina bombina. The sequence goes on from NC_069504.1 coordinate 1,025,034,221, forward strand.
GTATTAACCCCTAAAGCTAAGTCTAACCCTAACCCTAACACCCCCCTAAGTTAAATATGATTTAAATCTAACTAAATAAATTATTTCTTATTAAATAAATTAATCCTATTTAAAGCTAAATACTTACCTGTAAAATAAACCCTAATATAGCTACAATATAACGAATAATTATATTGTAGCTATTTTAGGATTTATATTTATTTTACAGGCAACTTTGCATTTATTTTAACTAGGTACAATAGCTATTAAATAGTTATTAACTATTTAATAGCTACCTAGTTAAAATAATTACAAAATTACCTGTAAAATAAATCCTAACCTAAGTTAAAATTAAACCTAACACTACACTATCAATAAATTAATTAAATAAACTACCTACAATTACCTACAATTAAATCAACTAAACTAAATTACAAAAAAAAACCCACTAAATTACAAAAAGAAAACAAACACTAAATTACAAAAAATAAAAAAAGATTACAAGAATTTAAAACTAATTACACCTACTCTAAGCCCCCTAAAAAAATAACAAAGCCCCCCAAATTAAAAAAATGCCCTACCCTATTCTAAAATAAAAAGTTAACAGCTCTATTACCTTACCAGCCCTTAAAAGGGCCTTTTGCAGGGCATGCCCCAAAGAAATCAGCTCTTTTGCCTGATAAAAACCATACAATACCCCCCCAACATTACAACCCACCACCCACATACCCCTAATCTAACCCATCCAAACCCCCCTTAAAAAACCTAACATTAAGCCCCTGAAGATCTCCCTACCTTGTCTTCACCCAGCCAGGTATCACCGATCCGTCCAGAAGAGGGTCCGAAATCTTCATTCAATCCAGCAAGAAGAGGTCCTCCAGAGGGTCTGAAGTCTTCATCCTATCCGGCAAGAAGAGGTCCTCCAGAGGGTCCAAAGTCTTCATCCAGGTGGCATCTTCTATCTTCTTCCATCCGGAGCGGAGCGGGTCCATCTTAAAGCAGCCGACACGGAGCCATCCATCCTCACCGACGGAATAACGACGAATGAAGGTTCCTTTAAATGACGTCATCCAAGATGGCGTCCCTCAAATTCCGATCGGAATTAAGGTAGGAAAAATCTGATTGGCTGATTGAATCAGCCAATCAGATTCAAGTTCAATCCAATTGGCTGATTGGATCAGCCAATCAGATTGAGCTCGCATTCTATTGGCTGATCGGAACAGCCAATGAAATGCGAGCTCAATCTGATTGGCTGATTGGATCAGCCAATCGGATTGAACTTGAATCTGATTGGCTGATTCAATCAGCCAATCAGATTTTTCCTACCTTAATTCTGATTGGCTGATAGAATCCTATCAGCCAATCGGAATTCGAGGGACGCCATCTTATTCGAGGGACGCCATCTTGGATGACGTCATTTAAAGGAACCTTCATTCGTCGTTAGTCCGTCGGCTGCTTCAAGATGGACCCGCTCCGCTCCGGATGGAAGAAGATAGAAGATGCCGCCTGGATGAAGACTTTGGACCCTCTGGAGGACCTCTTCTTGCCGGATAGGATGAAGACTTCGGACCCTCTGGAGGACCTCTTCTTGCCGGATTGGATGAAGACTTCGGACCCTCTTCTGGACGGATCTGTGATACTTGGCTGGGTGAATACAAGGTAGGGAGATCTTCAGGGGCTTAGTGTTAGGTTTTTTAAGGGGGGTTTGGATGGGTTAGATTAGGGGTATGTGGGTGGTGGGTTGTAATGTTGGGGGGGATATTGTATGTTTTTTTTACAGGCAAAAGAGCTGATTTCTTTGGGGCATGCCCCGCAAAAGGCCCTTTTAAGGGCTGGTAAGGTAATAGAGCTGTTAACTTTTTATTTTAGATTAGGGTAGGGCATTTTTTTATTTTGGGGGGCTTTGTTATTTTTTGAGGGGGCTTAGAGTAGGTGTAATTAGTTTAAAATTCTTGTAATCTTTTTTTATTTTTTGTAATTTAGTGTTTGTTTTTTTTGTAATTTAGTGGGGTTTTTTTTGTAATTTAGTTTAGTTGATTTAATTGTATGTAATTGTAGTTAATTGATTTAATTAATTTATTAGTGTTAGGTTTAATTGTAACTTAGGTTAGGATTTATTTTACAGGTAATTTTGTAATTATTTTAACTAGGTAGCTATTAAATAGTTAATAACTATTTAATAACTATTGTACCTAGTTAAAATAAATGCAAAGTTGCCTGTAAAATAAATATAAATCCTAAAATAGCTACAATATAATTATTCGTTATATTGTAGCTGTATTAGGGTTTATTTTACAGGTAAGTATTTAGCTTTAAATAGGATTAATTTATTTAATAAGAAATAATTTATTTAGTTAGATTTAAATTATATTTAACTTAGGGGGGTGTTAGACTTAGCTTTAGGGGTTAATACATTTATTATAGTAGCGGTGAGGTCCGGTCGGCAGATTAGGGGTTAATACTTGAAGTTAGGTGTCGGCGATGTTAGTGAGGGCAGATTAGGGGTTAATAAAATTTATTAATGGGTTTGCGAGGCGGGAGTGAGGCGGTTTAGGGGTTAATACATTTATTAGAGTAGCGGCGAGGTCCGGTCGGCAGAATAGGGGTTAATAAGTGTGGGTAAGATAGCAGTGACGTTGGGGGGGCAGATTAGGGGTTAATAAATATAATGTAGGTGTCAGCGACGTTGGGGGCAGCAGATTAGGGGTTCATAGGGATAATGTAGGTTGCGGCGGTGTACGGAGCGGCAGATTAGGGGTTAATAATAAAATGCAGGGGTCAGCGATAGCGGGGACGGCAGATTAGGGGTTAATAAGTGTAAGGTTAGGGGTGTTTAGACTCGGGGTACATGTTAGGGTGTTAGGTGCAGACTTAGAAACTGTTTCCCTATAGGAAACAATGGGGCTGCGTTAGGAGCTGAACGCTGCTTTTTTTTTTCAGCTCAAACTGCCCCATTGTTTCCTATGGGGGAATCGTGCACAAGCACGTTTTTCAAGCTGGCCTCTACCGTAAGCAACGCTGGTATTGAGAGTTGATGTGGCGGTAAATTATGCTCTACGCTCCCTTTTTGGAGCCTAACGCAGCCCTTCAGAGAACTCTAAATACCAGCGTTATTTAAAAGGTGCGGGGGGGAAAAAACATGCGTAGCTAACGCACTCCTTTGGCCGCAAAACTCTAAATCTAGGTGATATATATTAACTTTACACAGTGAGATTTGAACTTGTGAAATTAAACTTAAACTCTAGACTTGATAACATACGGCTAGATTACGAGTTTTGCGTTATCGTGAAAAAGCAGTGTTATGGCTCTTTTTCACTACCGCTGGTATTACGAGTGTTGCAGGTATATCTGTACTGCACACTTTTTTGTCCGTTACGCAACGTAACTACTGCAGCTTTCAAAAAGTCCTTTTTCAATGGGACTTCCACAGCGCCGGTATTACGAGTTTTCATGTCCAGCCAAAAAGTGAGCGGTACAGCCTATAACTACAAGATCCGTACCTTTAACTGAAAGTCAGTAGTTATGGGTTTTATGTTACAAAGCTGTAGCATAAAACTCATAACTAAAGTGTCACAAAGTACACTAACACCCATAAACTACCTATTAACCTCTAAACCGAGGCCCTCCCACATCGCAAATACTAAAATTAAATTATTAACCCCTAATCTGTCGCTCCCGACATTGCCACCACTATAATAAACATATTAACCCCTAAACCGCCGTACTCCCACATCACAAACACTAGTTAAATATTATTAACCCCTAATCTGATGTCCCTAACATCGCCGAAACCTACATTACTGTTATTAACCCCTAATCTGCTGCCCCCAAAATCGCCGCCACTATACTAAAGTTATTAACCCCTAAACCTAACCCTAAGTCTAACCCTAACACCCACTAACTTTAACATAATTAAAATAAATCTAAATAAAAATTACATTTAATACCTAAATAATTCCTATTTAAAACTAAATACTTACCTATAAAAGAAAACCTAAGCTAGCTACAATATAACTAATAGTTGCATTGTATCTATCTTGGGTTTTATTTTTTATTTTCAAATATCTTTTTATTGTTGTCAGGCAATACAATACACACATTCTTACTGTGATGATACAAGAAAATAATATGATACATATTACAAGTCCTACTATGGTTCATACATAGGCCTCCAACACCCATCATAAACATAGGATCGTACAGAGCAGTGATGAGGTGTTGTGGTTTGATTCTATAATAATTATCATCTTTCTTTTCTGTGTGATTGCACACTTTTACGTTACCTTTTCAATTTAAAACTAAACCCTAACCATACTAAACCTTACTAATAGTCTAACTAACCTAACTTTGAATATATAGCCATGGGGCCCAGCGGTGGCAAGAGAGGGAAAAAAAAGAAGGGGGGGGGGAGAAAGTAGAGGGGGAAGGGGGGGGCGCAGAGAGTCGGGTAGCGAGTTCCGAAAGTAGGGGCACAAAGAGAGAGGTAAGAAGGGGGAGAAATTACTCCCATCACCTGTTTATTACTTCTTAAAATAAGTGTTCCCACTCACCCCTCAGCCCTCCCTCCATAAAGATAACCGAGTCTTTAAATGGTATCAAGATCAACCTTTGTATTTCTAATTCGAAAGTAAGTATAAGCCTGCGCCACTTACGCAGAAATAGGTCCAACCTATTCTGAACATCCATCCTAACATCCATTTGTTCCGTGAATATCTGTGTTCTAAGTAAGTTCTTGAAGCCCTTAACCCCTTAATGACAGAGGACTTACCAGGTACGTCATAGAAAAACATTCCCTTAATGACAATTGACGTACCTGGTACGTCCTCTGTTGTTAGAAGCGCTGGAAGCGATCATGATCGCTTCCAGCTGCTTACAAGGGATTGTAGTGATGCCTCAATATTGGGGCATCACTGCAATCCCTTATTTTAACCACTGATGCAGAGAGGGCCACTTTGTGGCCCTCTCTGCATTGGACTATGGCGATCATACATTCGTTGGTGGGTGGGAGCATCTTGTTTGAGGAGCGGTAAGGATATGCTCCATATTTGTCTCACTCATGATCAATAATGGCAATTTCGGCGGTTGCAGCCGGGATGGCGGGGGGCGGGTGCGCGCGCGTGCATGCGCACGCAAAATATACCGGAACAAAATGAAAAAAAATAAATATAATCAATGCAGATGCATGGGGATCTTCTTGTTTAGTAAGTGATCTGGGAGGGGAGGGGAGGGATGTAGATGTTTTAAGGGGGGCCAGCTACACTACAGAAAACAAATTTTTAATCTAAAAAAGTTAAAAAAAAGCTATTTTTGGGGGCAAATTGGGTACTGGCAGACAGCTGCCAGTACCCAAGATGGCGGCAAATAGGTAGAGGGGGAGGGTTAGAGAGATGTATGGGGGGATCAGGGAGGTTGTGGGGTAAGGGGGGATGCAGACTGCAGACAGTATGAAAAAAAAAAATAAAAAAAAATAATAAATGATTTTTATTTCAGTACTGGCAGACTTTCTGCCAGTACTTAAGATGGCGGTGACAATTGTGAGGTGGGGGAGGGAAGAGTGCTGTTTGAGGGAGGTCAGGGGGGGATCAGGGGGTGGGATGTGTCAGGTGGGAGGCTGATCTCTACACTAAAGATAAAAATTAACCCTACAAGCTACCTATTTAACCCCTTAACTGCTGGGCATATTACAAGTGTGGTGCGCAGCAGCATTTAACGGCCTTATTATTACCAAAAAGCAACGCCAAAGCCATATATGTCTGCTATTTCTGAACAAAGGGGATCCCAGAGAAGCATTTACAACCATTTATGCCATAATTGCACAAGATGTTTGTAAATAAATTCAGCGAGAATCCTAAAGTTTGTGAAAAAAATTGTGAAAAAGTCAACAATTTTTTTTATTTGATCGCATTTGGCGGTGAAATGGTGGCATGAAATATACTAAAATGGGCCTAGATCAATACTTTGGAATGTCTTCTAAATAAAAATATATACTTGTCAAGGGATATTCAGGGATTCCTGAAAGATATCAGTGTTCCAATGTAACTAGCGCTAATTTTGAAAAAAAGGGGTTTGGAAATAGCGAAGTGCTACTTGTATTTTTTGCCCTATAACTTGCAAAAAAAAAAAAGAACATGTAAACATTGGGTATTTCTAAACTCAGGACAAAATTTAGAAACTATTTAGAATGGGTGTTTTTTGGTGGTTGTAGATATGTAACAGATTTTGGGGGTCAAAGTTAGAAAAAGTGTGTTTTTTTCCATTTTTTCCTCAAATTTTGTATTTTTTTTAGAGTAAATTATAAGATATGATGAAAATAATGGTATCTTTAGAAAGTCCATTTAATGGCGAGAAAAACGGTATATAATATGTGTGGGTACAGTAAATGAGTAAGAGGAAAATTACAGCTAAACACAAACACTGCAGAAATTTAAAAATAGCCATTGTCATTAAGGGTAAGAAAATTGAAAAATGGTCCGGTCATTAAGGGGTTAAAAGAAGGGCCTCTCTTCACCATCCAATTTTTTAAAATACACTTTCTAGCTAACAACATTACCAAATTCAATACTGAATCCTGTTGTCTGTGGTGTGGTTCCCAATGTAAAAACATGATAGTTTCTGGGCAGAGAGTGAGTCGTATCTGCAAGGATTTATTAATCCAATATTGTATTTTACCCCAGTATTGCCTAACTGATGGACATTCCCACATATAGTGCAGGAGAGTAGGGGCCCCCATCGCACATTTAGTACACTCATTAGGACGCGTGGGTACCCATTTTGCTAATGTTCTCGGTGTGAGGTAGGCCTTAGGGAGAAAGCGTATCTGGGATTCCCTGAACATGGCAGACAACGTGGCTGATTTGGTTCTTTAAAGGCCTCTCCGTATTTCCTCCCAGGTAATGTCACTGATTCCCTCTCGAGCCCATCCCACTCGCACTGATTCCCGCAAGCTCTGTGCGCGTTGCTGTATGAGTGTCTGATAAATTTCAGATAGGTAGAACCTCCCCATTTGATACAACGTTTGTGTGATGTGGAAGGGGGAACCCTCCCAGAATTCAGGAGCGCTCCTAATTATAGTGCTAACATAGTGACGTACCTGTAAGAAGGCAAAGAAATGTGTTCTTGGTAACCCAAATTCTCTCTGTAAGGTACCAAAATGTTTTACCTCTTTCGAGAGTGGATCTAGCAATTGTTTAAGTGATCTCAACCCCCTTTGTTCCCAGACCTGGAAGGGCTGGGTCTCCGAACCCGCTGGGAAATCTGGGTTTTTAACAATGGGCAAGTAACTTGAGATATGGCATGATTTCTTCAGAAACTTGTGGGCATGGTGCCAGGCTCTCAGCGGTTCACTGAACAACATATTAAGGCCTAAGGCCTTCACAGATCTCATATTCGTGATATGCGGCAAGTATGCTAGGGAGTTGTCCCCCAGAACTGCTTGCTCCATGGACGGTCGACAGAAGTGATGGGTGCCTACCTGCCAGTCCAACACCAGGCGTATCAGGGCTGCCCAGTTATACAGTCTGAAGTCTGGCAAAGCCAGCCCCCCATTGAGGAAACTCATACTTAGCTTCTCTCTCAAGATACGTGGCTTACCCCCCTCCATATGAAGCGGGTCGCAGTGAAGTTTAGCATTTTAACATCCGATTTATTTAAGAGTAGAGGTAGCATAAGAAGCGGGTAAAGGAGCTGGGGCAGCACCCCCATTTTGAGAAGATTAATCCTACCCGAGAGTGAAAGAGGCAGAGATCTCCAGCTATTCATTTGCGCTTGTAGTTTTGCACATATGGGCGCCAAGTTATTAGCATACAGCTTGTTGGGGTTAGCAGAAATCTTGATGCCAAGATACGTAATACCATGCTTAGCAACCGAAAAGGGGAATTCCCCATCGGTACAGGCCTTTCTGAGTAGCCACAAGATCTCCGACTTTTGCATATTAACCTTATAGCCTGAAAGCAGGCCGAAGTCAGTAAGAGTCTCTAGTATATGTGGTATATGTGTTTGAGGATCTTGGACGAATAAGAGCATATCGTCCGCGTATAATGCCAAGTGATGTGGGTGACCCGCCAAATCAATGCCAAGGAAGGCCTGTCTTAGCTTGATAGCCAGTGGCTCAAGGGCAATATTGAAGAGGAGGGGCGACAAGGGGCAACCCTGTCGGGTTCCTCTATGTAAGTGAATTATTAGCAAAAGAGGAGCGGTACAAGTTTTTTATAAAAGTTAGAAAGGGCCAGAGAAATTGGCTTTAGTCATGGTGTAAAAGAGATGGTCCCATTCTACTCGATCGAAGGCCTTCTCTGCGTCAAGAGACAGCAGGAAGGCCTCCGCCCCATCTCTCATTGAGTCATCACATATTTTAGTCCAAAAATACTGAATGACCTGCAGGACTCTGCGAACATTCACCACTGACGACCTTGCGTACATGAATCCCATTTGATCCATGTGAATAACATCGGGTAATATAAATTTTAGCCTCTCGGCCAACAGTTTAGTCAGTATCTTGTAGTCCGAGTTCAATAAAGAAATCGGACGGTAAGATTCTGGTAATAGACTATCCTTCCCCGACCTAGGTATTAGAGTGATGTACGCCACAGAGAACTCAGGAACCGGGGCTCTCTCCCCTTCAAAATAGGTGGTGTATAAATTTGCCAGTGTTGAGGATACTTGCATTTTAAGCAGCCGATAGAATTCTATCGGTAGCCCATCTGGGCCTGGTGCTTTGCCCAACGACATGGACATTATTGTTCTCTGGATCTCTTCCTCTTCTATATGGGCATTAAGTTTCTCCAGTTGAGATTCTGAGATCTGTGGAATATTGACGTTTTCCCAGAACTTATCTCTCAACTCGGCCCCAGGGCAACAATCACTGGAATATAGGGTGGAGTAATATGATGTGAATGCCTCCGCTATTGACTCAGCATCTCGCACCAGTTTGCCCTGGCTTTTCAAGGCTGCAACATGTTTAGAAGTGGTATTTATGTTTACTAATGCTGCCATGAGTTTCCCCGATTTGTCCCCGAATCTATAATATTTACCCCTGGTTCGTAGAAGAGCCTGTGAGGCTTGGTTGGCCAATAATGCATCATATTCCTTCTTTGTGTCTATGTAGCTATGATAGTTGAGGCTAGAGGGTGTTGTGCAATACGTGCGGTAAGTTTCCGCCAGGCACTCCCTCAGTCTCCTAATTTTCTCTGTGTATTGTTTTTCCTATGCGCCAGATAAGCAACAATGTTGCCCGACAAGACAGCTTTGGCTGTCGCCCAGAATAGCTCCGGTCTGTCTATATGCTGAACATTATTTGCCCAGTAGTCATCCCAACAATGAATGAAGTAGCTCTGAAATTCCTGAGAGTGCAATAAGTATTTTGGGAATTTTAAGGTCCGTCTATTACATACCGACTGGTTCTTATCTACAAAGAGCGCTATGGGCGCGTGATCCGAGACCGCCACTTCCCCGATTTTGGTGTCAATGATGTGTGTAATGAGGGAGTTTGAGACCAGAAAAAGATCAATACGGGACATAGAGGGTGAGGCACGGGACACACAAGTGTAATCTTTCCCATCTGGGTTCAGTTGCCTCCATATGTCCACCACATCCAGGGAACTACCCAGCAGTGCAAAGATATCCTTTTCAAATTTCTCTGATATTCTAACTGTCTTTCCATCTCTCCCACCATGTACCCTTCTCAGCCTGTCACAGTGAGGGTTAGGGGTGAGGTTAAAATCCCCTCCCAGTATAATATGGGTATCCAGGTAGGGGGAAATAACTGCCACAATTGCATTCCAGAATCCTCTATCTCTTTGGTTCGGGGCATAAATGTTACACACTGTGTAGATTTTCTCTGCCACACATATCTGCACTATTATATATCTACCTTCTGGGTCTTTAATTACATCCCTGACCTCATATTGTAACCTCTTACCCAGAAGTATCGCGGCCCCCCTACTGGCAGAACTATATGAGGCATATTCAACTCTCCCCACCCAGTCAGATCTCAGTTTCTCATGCTCTGAGTCTAAGAGATGCGTCTCCTGAAGAAATGCAATCTCTGCTTTCTTTTTCCTGAGTTGTGTGAGAATTGTTTTTCTTTTTATTGGGGAATGGATACCCCCAATAATCCATGAGTAAAGATTAAATCCTAATTCTTAAACGGGGTCCCATAAATATGTTTTGATTGTTGGAGCAATGGTGTATGCATGGCGTTCCAAGGTAAAGGCATGAGGGGGAAAAGGTGGGCAAAAGTCTGGGGGAGAGGGAAAGAGGGAGAGGGGAGAGAAAAAAAGAAGAAAAAAAAAAACACCACCACCTCTCACCGCAATAAACAGGCTCCCGGTTCAGCCTTCTATTACGATGAGCCACAGCCAGACCTCCACGGGCATCTTGATTCACAAGTAATTCTAGGAAAAGAAAAAGAAAATTTGTCATCCTGACATTTGTCGTTACAGTTTTGATATGCAAGTAGAAAAGCATAAAAATAAATAAAAATAGACTTCAAGCAGCCTATAAAAAAACTTCACAAACGTCCTGCAGGAATAACCTAAACCTCTCGTCAGTTCGACACAGTTTAGAACTATCAATGCTCTAGATATATATAAATAAACTACTATCTGTAAATAATACAGATGGACATGGGTGTTAATAAACAGTAGAGCAATCCATGGATAGTACGCTTTGTTCAGACCGTCGAGCGAACATAATAAATCTCTCATCAGTACAGCACACTCTAAAGTACACAATGCTCGAGGTATACTTAAGGAAACTGTCTTATAGCGGTTTGTAGCCTGTCTATACTCACACATATATATCCTTCGTCTTCTACCTATACATTTTAAGTAACCTAAACCTTGAAAATAACCTAATGCAACAAAACAAATAGAACATATGAAACACACAAAACTCAAACTTAACTCCAAAGTTTTGTATCTGCTTATGGTCGCAGAACTAATTTCAGTTATATCTGTAGCCATCAAGGCAAATAATTTAGATTAAATATCAGAGTGTTGCCCCAGTGAAGGTGAATGTTTCTTACCCAACTATGACCCTCAACCCTTCTCTCCTCTTGGGCGGTTCTGACGTGGACTACGTCCCCCCCTCCCTCTAGGAAATCCTGAGCTGAGGCGGGAGTATCAAACAATTTAGGGCCTCTGGGGGTCATAATTTTAAGCCTGTCTGGGTACAGCAAGAAGGCTTGTCTACCCTCCCTGTGAAGCTTCGAACAAATTGGTGAGAATTCCCTACGGCGTTTCATAAGATCTACCGAGAAATCTTGAAAAAGAAGCAAGCGTGCATTTTCATACATCAAACTATCCATCTTTCTATAAGCTCTTAGTATTGCAGTTTTGGTCTGGAAATGCAGGAACTTGATCATTATCGTCCAGGGTTGGGGCATATTGTCTAAGCCTGCTCTCTCTGGACCCACTCTGTGAGCTCGCTCTACCCCACCCGCAAGATCCTGCGTGGGAATTTTTAACAGCGAGGGGAGGGTGTTTTCAACAAAGTGAATGATATCTGTTTGTTTTACTGTTTCAGGGAGACCCAAGAGGCGCACATTATTGCGTCTCGACCTATTTCTAGGTCATCTACTTTTAACTGTAGGGCCATAGCTTGTCTTTCCAAGTTGTCAATTTTATTAGTGTTTGATACATTAGAGTCCTCTAAATCAGAGATTCTATTCTCTGCCTCTGCTACCCGAGCGGAGAATTGTTTGACATCATCTGTGAGTGTATCGACACCTCTCTGCAGGTTATCACTTTTGGGCATAAAGAGCAAAGATATCTGTTTAACAGCAGGGTGAGTATCAATCAGTGTATTGTCTGGGCAGGTTTCAATACTAGATCCCTGGCCAGAGGATTCAGCTCCAGACTTATTTCGGCCAGAGTTAGCTTTGTTGCGACTCGCCATGGGGGTATTAGTTAGGTATCTCTCCATATACCTACAGAATGGGAGACATATAACCTCCTAGAAAAGGCAAAGCTATTTACATATATGGATAGTGTCCTAGTAACAGGCTGTTATTCACCTATATCGTTCTTTATAAGGTTTAGTAACCTATGCCATATGTAACCCCCTTCATCAGATATGCAACACAATATATTTGAATTACCCAAATTAACAACAGTGCAACCTGTCAGGGGAGAAAAGCATGGGTTAGTGCAGATATTCAGTACAGTAAATTTTATACAGCCTTTCCCCCTCTGGGGAAGAAGGAAACCAGCACAGGTCTATCAGCACAGCGTCTTTCACCTGTCCTCTCACAGGAGCCGAGACCTAATGATCTCCTATATAAAAACTTGAGTTGTCAAGATTATCAGGTAAGCTGATTGGCACCCTTAAAGTTCAGCTTATGTCCTGTCCAAGTGCTCTGTCTGTTTAAAGTCTAACAGGTTCCAGAATTCCTGCCCTGTGTAGTCTGTACTGAGATAGTTTGAACGTAGGCAGGGGGCTGCACACAGCCTTATCAATGTCATAAAGCAGGGTCCCTTTTCCCCCACACAGAATTAAATCAAGTGTCCACCATCAGGAGCGTGTTATATGGGGCCTGTAGCGGGTGATGCAGAAGGGCCGTTGCCCCCAACCCCTAAGATCTATTAGCGTGGCAGTGGTATGTTCATATGCCCCAGAGAGATTGTAAAGGTGGTGTTAGTGTTAGTGGGGGTCCCCAAGGGGATGCGTGCAGAATGTACTTTACCACCTCCGCTATCTAAAACTTGCACCCGGAGTCAGAGAAAGAGGCCTTGTCTGCAAGATGGCACCCGGTTTCGCGCCAACTGATTCTCACTGCGTAGCCCTTCCTCCGGTGAAGCCAGGATGGGGCAGCTGGCGACGTGCTCGGTGTGTAGCAGGTCCTCTCCGGAACAGGGCAATCTGTATGTACCCAAGTCAGGACGGTCCGTGAACCTTGAGATGGCATTTCAGTGTGTGGAGGCTGCAGCCCCCGTGGGATCCCAGTGGCGTCCCCTCTGTGGTAAATACCCCTCCGTTGGAGCTAGTCACACTCTGAGCCACACCACTGGCCAGTGGTGTCAACCGGGTCCTGTCCCCGTCTAAAACACGGCCGGTCAGCAATGCGCTGCCCAAGCGCCTCTTGTAAGCTGCCGACTTTGGTGGTGAAGCGATATACGGCTCTCCCAGTAAGTATGGAGGTAGTCACTCAAATTTCTCCTCCACTCCGGGCAGCAAACTCTGCCTAGGATTTTCTGTTGGGCACAGGGATAGAAGCGGTAAAAGGCAGCGCAAAAAGATAGTTTAGATGAAGTTTTTGTGCTGTTCTGTACAGAGCTCCTCTCGCCTGCTGCTTCTCCCCTGGCCCGCCCACCGGAAGTCCCTTCTTGGGTTTTATTTTTATTTCACATGTAAGTTTGTATTTATTTTAACTAGGTAGACTAGTTAGTAAATAGTTATTAACTATTTACTAACTACCTAGTTAAAATAAATACAAACTTAACTCTAAAATAAAACCTAACCTGTCTTACACTAACACCAAACCTTACACTACAATTAAATCAATTACATTAATTAAATACAATTAACTAAATTACAAAAAACAAACACTAAATTACACAAGATAAAAAATAAATTATCAAATATTTAAACTAATTACACCTAATCTAATAGCCCTATCAAAATAAAAATCCCCCCCCCCAAAATAAAAAAACCCTAGCCTAAACTAAACTTCCAATAGCCCTTAAAAGGGCCTTTTGCTGGGCATTGCCCCAAAGAAATCAGCTCTTTTACATGTAAAACAAAATACAAACAACCCCCCAACAGTAAAACCCACCACCCACACAACCAAACCCCCTAAATAAAATCATATTTAAAAATAAACTAAGCTCCCCATTGCCCTGAAAAGGGCATTTGGATGAGCATTGCTCTTAAATGGGCATTTAGCCCTTTTTCAGCCAAAATCCTAAGCTAAAAATAAAACCCACCCAATAAACCCTTAAAAAAACCTAACACTAACCCCCGAAGATCCACTTACAGTTTTTGAAGACCGGACATCCATCCTCAACGAAGCCGGGAGAAGTCTGCATACAAAGTGGCAAGAAGTGGTCCTCCAGGTGGGCATCTTCTATCTTCATCCTTCCGACGCGGAGCGGCTCCATCTTCAAGACATCCGGCGCGGAACATTCCCTTCTTTTGACGGCTACTGAAGAATGAAGGTTCCTTTAAGGGATGTCATCCAAGATGGCATCCCTTGAATTCCGATTGGCTGATAGAATAGCCAATAGAATGCGAGCTTAATCCCATTGGCTGATTGGATCAGCCAATAGGATTGAAGCTCAATCCTATTGACTGATTGCATCAGCCAATAGGATTTTTTCAACTTTAATTCCAATTGACCGATAGATATCTATCAGCCAATCAGAATTCAAGGGACGCCATCTTGGATGACGTCCCTTAAAGGAACCTTCATTCTTCAGTAGCCGTCGAAAGAAGAGGATGCTCCGTGCCAGATGTCTTTTATAGATGGAGCAGCTCCGCGTCGGAAGGATGAAGATAGAAGATGAAGACTTCTCCCGGCTTCATTGAGGATGGATGTCCGGTCTTCAAAAACTGTAAGTGGATCTTTGGGGGTTAGTCTAAGGTTTTTTTAAGGGTTTATTGGGTGGGTTTTATTTTTAGCTTAGGGTTTGGGGTAAAAAAGAGCTAAATTCCCTTTTAAGGGCAATGCCCATCCAAATGCCCTTTTCAGGGCAATGGGGAGCTTAGGTTTTTTTAGATAGGATTTTATTTGGGGGGTTTGGTTGTGTGGGTGGTGGGTTTTACTGTTGGGGGGGGTTGTTTGTATTTTCTTTTACAGGTAAAAGAGATGATTTCTTTGGGGCGCTTTCCGCTTTTGATAGGGCTATTAGATTAGGTGTAATTAGTTTAAATATTTGATTATTTCTTTTTTATTTTGTGTAATTTAGTGTTTATTATTTTTTGCAATTTAGTTAATTGTATTTAATTAATGTAATTGATTTATTTGTAGTTTAATGTTAGGTGTTAGTGTAAGACAGCTTAGGTTTTATTTTACAGGTAAATTTATATTTCTTTTAACTAGGTAGCTAGTAAATAGATAATAACTTTTTACTAACTAGTCTACCTAGTTAAAATAAATACAAACTTAGCTGTGAAATAAAAATAAAACCTAAGATAGCTACAATGTAACTATTAGTTATATTGTAGCTAGCTTAGGGTTTATTTTACAGGTTAGTATTTAGTTTTAAATAGGAATTATTTAGGTATTAATTGTAATTTTTATTTAGATTTATTTTAATTATGTCAAAGTTAGTGGTGTTAGGGTTAGGGTGACGTTAGGGTTAGACTTAGGGTTAGGTTTAGGGATTAACAACTTTAGTATAGTGGCAGCGACGTTGGGGCGGCAGATTAGAGGTTAATAAGTGTAGGTAGGTGGCGGCGATGTCGGGGGCGGCAGATTAGGGGTTAATAACTGTAATGTAGGTGGCGGCGACATTGGGGCAGCATATTAGGTGTTAATAAGTGTAATGTAGGTGTCAGCGGTGTCAGGGGCGGCAGATTAGGGGTTAATAAGTGTAATGTAGGTGTCGGCGATGTCTGGGGCGGCAGATTAGGGGTGTTTAGACTCAGGGTTTATGTTACGGTGTTAGGTCTAAACATAAATTTTCATTCCCCATAGGAATCAATGGGGCTGCGTTATGGAGATTTACGCTCCTTTATTGCAGGTCTTAGGCTTTTTTTTAGCCGGCTCTCCCCATTGATGGGGAAATCGTGCACGAGCACGTAAAACCAGCTCAAAGCAAAGCTGGTATTTGGGTGCGGTATGGAGCTCAATGGACCTCAATGCTGCCATATTGCCTGCTAACGCCGGGATTTTGCAAACCTGTAATAGCAGCGCTATAGGGAGGTGAGCGGTGGAAATAACTTGCAAGTTAGCACAGAGTCGCTCATAACGCAAAACTCGTAATCTAGTCGTTAATTAGCAAATGTTCAATTCATGACATCAGTTAATAAATATAGTTCTTAAAGAACACAGGTTAAATCACATTAACAGCACTTTTCTATCGGGCTATATAGCATTATGATTATGACGTTTCTAAATGTCCCAGCACACATTTATTCGCCTTTTTTTTTTTTTTACAAATGTCAATAAAAAATAATTATAACACAATCGAAATGCTTTATATTTTCATAAATTATTAACATAAGCTTACAAAGCTATACAAGCAAAATTATGCTCCTTAAAATCTATCATACTGACACATTTCGTAATTGCTGGAGCATTTTTTATATCTTTGCCTAATAATTTACATATACAGTATCTCAAATTTAGTTTTGTAGGGATCTACAGTGCACTTAAAAATCAATATTTACCAAAGCTCATCTTACCTCAAACTATAACTGCATGACTGTGCAACAAAAATTCATAAACACATATCCACGCACACATACAGTACATTGTAATTACATATTGTTGTATTGTTTATTCCCTTCAGTGGGTAAGATTGCAAGTAGTGCATTATAAGTTTTCCACGCGCAATGTGGTCTTTTTCGCAATCAATTTCCATTGCACAAGTATTACAAGTCTTGAAAAATCGCGATTGCACACGCGCATTCGCCTTTTATGCAACAATCTTTTCTGCTTTGTGCAACAAAAATGTTTCACAAAACACTTCAACAATACATTACAAAGTACAGTTACACTCATAATAACTGTCTAATAAAAATTATATAAAAAAAATATTGCACACAAAACTTATAAGGGCTCAAAGATACGAGGTGTAAGGAAAGAAAAAGCTGGCACAGGGATTTTACATTGAAATACATACATAGAGAAACGTGCATTTATATGTATAGAGATATGTTTAACTATGGAGATAATGAGAATATTTCAAAATACAATATTATGCACATTAAACAATATCTCAGATGTATTTTCAAAAATAATTTTGCCTATAGATCTCGAGATATATAGACATATATATATTCATATACATATCTGGCATTAAATAGATATATCAGTCCAAAAATCATCACATATATAGAGAAATATTTAGTTAGAATTAAATCGAACATATTCCGTTGCAAAAACATTTTCGCAATATGAAATATTTGCATTTTCATTTACACTTTTCGAGGAGAATACATCATGGGCTTAGCACAACAGATTAGGGTTTTTCTGGGGGGTTTTAATGCACGCAGAGTTTTCGCAACTGGCTTGTAATCTTGCCCAGTGTGTTTTATAGGCTCAACTGAGAAATTTCCGATAAAGTAAAAGCCTCAGCATTCCAATAACATACAGGGCACGTGTTCAAGGTCCATGTAGAATAAAATCAGTACTATATAAACACATTTAGTAAAAACTCATATACACATATATATTGGATATTGTGTTTTGTTTACACAAGAGAGACTATCAGCAACCAGGGTATTTGAGCATCTTGCATAATTCATAGATGATACATTGTCAGTTGAACAATAGTTCTGTACTGCACAAGCATTTTCTAAGTGCAAAACTGTAAGCAACAAGTTCATAGCTTCTGTTGCAAAACTTCACATCAACATCCTTATAACTATATAACTATAGGGACCCACATGAAAAAACGCCAAATACTCTAAGTAATTGGTCAAAACCACAGTAGCTTTATACTTTCTAGAGCAGTGGTTCCCAAAGTGGATGTTACTGCTCCCTGGGGAGCAGTGGGAATATGGATAAGGTGCTAATAGGCAAAGTAGGGATGCACCGATACCGATACTAGTGTCGGTATCGGTGCCGATAGTGAGTACTTGTACTCGTGCAAAATGCTCCGATACCTCATCCGAAACTTTTGGGCAGTGCTGTGAGGGAAGGAGGGACGCAACGCAAGGGAGTTTCTGCCCTTAATGTGTCCAGAGCCGCGTTAACACAAATGGTTCAGGAGAGCGTGCTACAGTAGAGGGGCGGACCCAGTGAGAGAAGGCAGTAAAGCAGATTCACTGGCAGTGGAAGAGACACTAATAATGTCATACATATGTAATGATTAACTCTTATAATTAGGCGGGACAGACAACAGCAGTTAATATTACACTATAGAACACAGGTGTCCATTGTGAACAGATTATGTAGTTATTTTTATCCTCTTGTATCACCCAAGAGCACAATTCTTCACTAATAGAGCAACAGGGGTTGTTCCTTCAGCCAGTGAGCATAAGCAGCATGTAGCTGATATTATTATATTAGTTGCAATTACAATTTAACAACTTTTTCTTTTAACAGGAAAAGAAAACCTAAAAAGAAGGAGAAAAAATAAACAAAAAAATAAATATGCAGCTTTCTCTTTAATGCCTATGGATCACAATACGGCCCCTTCAGTGTTTTATATCTGATGTTTAGGTCTGCCCCAAGGAATGTCTGTGCAGAACATGGTTGCAATTGTCTCTACCACTCCCCTGTTGCAACACACAATGCCCATGTGTGCCTCATTTTTAGAGCAGATAGTTTGTTTGCTCTCTGTAACTGACTTATTCCTGTCCTCACTACAACTTGCCTTAAAGATTCAACAAAAGGGCTGTTAGGGTTTAGTTGTGGCGTATGTGCTTATGTCTTACTATCCAATGAAATAGGTGCATGCTGGGAACTATTTAGTAGCAAGTTGTATGGTATTACCAGACAAAGATATGCTGGTTACTAGGGGTGTATACTGTGTGACAGGGTTTATGGTTTATATAATCTAATGAAGAGGTGCATGCTGGGATCTATATAGTAGCAAGTTGTATAGTAGTACCAGAGAAAGGTATGCTGGTTACCAGAGGTGTATACTGTGTGACAGGGGTTATGGTTAGTATCATGTAATGAAGAGGTGCATGCTGTGAACTATATAGTAGCACATTGTAGGGTATTACCAGACAGAGAAGTATACTGTGTGACTGTTTAGTACTTATAGTCTAGATCATATTGCAGGTACTATATTCTGTTTCTTCTATAATATTCTTGGGTCTATGTGTGAGAATGTGTTTGTGTGAGAGTGTTTGTGTGTCTATGTGTGAGAGTGTGTCTATGTGGATGTGTCTGTGTGAGAAAGTGTGTCTGTGTGTGATAGAGTGTGTCTGTGCTTGGGAACCTGTCACATGACATAAAAAAAGTATTGGTAATTGGTATCTGCGAGTATTTGAAAAAAAGTATTGTTACTTGTACTCACTCTTAAAAAATTGTATCGGTGCAACCCTAAGGCAAAGGAGGTTGAAGGGGGCATTGGGACTAACATAGGGGGCATCATTAGTAGGCAAGAAGGGGACACTTTAGACACTTTGAAGAAACCTGGTTTATCACTAATTTAGATATTTTATATTGGGCAGTCCCTATGTTCTCTTGAAGGGTATTAACCCCTTAATGACCGGACCATTTTTCAATTTTCTTACCCTTAATGACAATGGCTATT
Source organism: Bombina bombina (assembly GCF_027579735.1). Lineage (NCBI taxonomy): Eukaryota > Metazoa > Chordata > Amphibia > Anura > Bombinatoridae > Bombina > Bombina bombina. Next base: position 1,025,053,573 of record NC_069504.1, read on the forward strand.
TTTACATTTCTGCAGTGTTTGTGTTTAGATGTAATTTTCCTCTTACTCATTTACTGTACCCATACATATTATATACCGTTTTTCTCGCCATTAAATGGACTTTCTAAAGATACAATTATTTTCATCATATCTTATAATTTACTATAAAAAAATGTAAAATATGAGGAAAAAATTGAAAAAAAACACACTTTTTCTAACTTTGACCCCCAAAATCTGTTACACATCTACAACCACCAAAAAAAAAACCATTCTAAATAGTTTCTAAATTTTGTCCTGAGTTTAGAAATATCCAATGTTTACATGTTCTTTGCTTTTTTTGCAAGTTATAGGGCCATAAATACAAGTAGCGCTTTGCTATTTCCAAACCACTTTTTTCCAGAATTAGCGCTAGTTACATTGGAACACTGATATCTTTCAGGAATACCTGAATATCCCTTGACATGTATATATTTATATTTAGAAGACATCCCAAAGTATTGATCTAGGCCCATTTTGGTATATTTCATGCCACCATTTCACTGCCAAATACGATCAAATAAAAAAAAAACTTAAATTTTTCACAATTTTAGGTTTCTCACTGAAATTATTTACAAACAGCTTGTGCAATTATGGCACAAATGGTTGTAAATGCTTCTCTGGGATCCCCTTTGTTCAGAAATAGCAGACATATATGACTTTGGCGTTGCTTTTTGGTAATAATAAGGCCGTTTAATACTGCTGCGCACCACACTTGTAATATGCCCAGCAGTTAAGGGGTTAATTAGGTAGCTTGTAGGGTTAATTTTTAGCTTTAGCGTAGAGATCAGCCTCCCACCTGACACATCCCACCCCCTGATCCCCCCTGACCCCCCTCAAACAGCTCTCTTCCCTCCCCCACCTCACAATTGTCACCGCCATCTTAAGTACTGGCAGAAAGTCTGCCAGTACTGAAATAAAAATAATTTATTATTATTTTTTTAATTTTGTCATACAGTCTGCAGTGATGGATCCCCTCTTACCCCACAACCTCCCTGATCCCCCCCAATACATCTCTCTAAACCTCCCCCTCTAACTATTTGCAGCCATCTTGGGTACTGGCAGCTGTCTGCCAGTACCCAATTTGCCCCCCAAAATAGTTTTTTTTTTTTAACTTTTTTCTATGTAATACTTGTTTTCTGTAGTGTAGCTGGCCCCCCTAAACGATCTACATCCCTCCCCCTCCCAGATCCCTTACTAAAGAGCTAAGATCCCCCTGCTTCCACATTGGTCTTTTTTTTTTTTACTTTCATTTTCGGCATAATTTGCTTGCGCGCGCACGCAGTATTGAGGCATTACTGCAATCCCTTGGAAGCAGCTGGAAGCAATCGTGATCGCTTCCAGCACTTCAGACAACAGAGGACGTACCAGGTACGTCAATTGTCACTAAGGGAGTTTTTTCCTATGACGTACCTGGTACGTCCTCTGTCATTAAGGGGTTAAAGGAAGGTTCTCATGTGAAGTGCATATCCTTTCCATCTTTTTTAAAGTCCTGTCCTTAAGTGCATAAACCTCTCTCATTTATTTTATGCTTAAAAAATCAACAGTATGGTTAATGCATTAAGAAAATGTTTTCATAATTGTATGATCTTTCAAGACCATGAAGATGAACATCTCCAAGGGAGCAATTGGCTCTTATGACATGAACTTTTTGGTCACCAAAAAAAAAAAATACTTATACTGTGAACTTTCTTTCTCTGTTTCTGTTTCTTTAGAAACATAGAATTTGACGGTAGAGAAGAACCAAAAAGGCCAATTGAGTTGATTGATTGCTTCCACCTTATTAAGTACCTTCATATATTTGAAGGTTTCCATCATGTCACCTCTTCCCATTCTCTCTTCTTAACTATACATATTTAGGTTATAGAGTCTTTCTTTGTACGTTTTATATTTTAGCCTGTGTACTATTTTAGTAGCCCTCCCTTGGACAGTTTCTAGTTTATTTATATCTTTCTGGAGATATGGTCTCCAAAACTGAACATAGTATTTCAGATGAGGCCTAACTAATGATCTGTAAAGTGGCATAAGAACCTTGCTATATAATACCTCTCCCAATATGTTCGATCAGCCTTACAGGCTGCACTGCTACCTTGTATAGCACATTTTAAATAATCTGAAATAATAATTCTCAAGTCCCGTTCTTCTTTAGTTACAATCAGTAATGTACTTTGCTAAAGTCTAGATTTGCAACATCTACAGCTGCTACCTGGTCAATTAATTTAGTTACATGGTCAAAGAAATCACTTAGATTAGTCTGATATGGTCTTTCAGCAGTGAAACAATGCTGTCCTTTGTGTTCTAAGTTGTTTGTCTGATGGAAAGACACAAGAGTTTCCATTAATTTCCCTGCAATTGAGGTCAAACTGACTGGCCTATAGTTATCAGAATCTTCCCTACTACCCTTTTTATGAACAGGGACTACAATGGCAATTTTCCAGTGTTTTGGAACAACTCCCGTTAACAGTGACTGATTAACCCCTTAACGACTGAGGACGTGCAGGGTACGTCCTCAAAAAAAAAGGCAGTTAACGCCTGAGGACGTACCCTGCACGTCCTCAGTGTGGAAAGCAGCTGGAAGCGATCCTGCTCGCTTCCAGCTGCTTTCCGGTTATTGCAGTGATGCCTCGATATGGAGGCATCCTGCAATAACCTTTTTAAGCCATCCGGTGCAGAGAGAGCCACCGGTGGTCGGTGGGAGCCTGACCGGGAGGCGGGTGGCGGCCATCGATGGCCCTGGTGATGTGAAGGGGGGCGGGATCGTGGGCGGGGGTGGCTGGGGGCGCGCACGGGCACGCGCACGGGAGGGTGGGGGCGGGCGCGTGCACGGGAGGGAGCGGGTGGGAACCGCTACACTACAGAAAATGATGTAATAAAAAATGTAAAAAAAATGTCTAAAATGTTAAAAAAAAAACGATCAGCAAGGTGGTGGGGGTTTGTCTGTGTGTGGGGGGGGGAAGCTACGCTACAGAAAAAACAAAAAACAAAAAAAAGCACTTTTTATTGCAAACTGGGTACTGGCAGACAGCTGCCAGTACCCAAGATGGCCCCCAATAAGGCTGAGGGGAGGGTTAGAGAGCGGTTTTGGGGGGGATCAGGGATTGGGGGGGATTTTTTTTAAAACCCTTTTATTTTAGTACTGGCAGACTGTCTGCCAGTACTTAAGATGGCAGGGACAATTGTGGGGTGGGGGAGGGAAGGGAGCTGTTTGGGATGGATCAGGGGGTGGGATGTGTCAGATGGGAGGCTGATCTCTACACTAAAGCTAAAGTTAACCCTGCAAGCTCCCTACAAACTCCCTAATTAACCCCTTCACTGCTAGCTATAATACACGTGTGAGGCGCAGCAGGATTTAGCGGCCTTCTAATTACCAGAAAGCAATGCCAAAGTCATATATGTCTGCTATTTCTGAACAAAGGGGATCCCAGACAAGCATTTACAACCATTTGTGCCATAATTGCACAAGCTGTTTGTAAATGATTTCAGTGAGAAACCTAAAATTGTGAAAAATTTAACGTTTTTTTTAATTTGATCGCATTTGGCGGTGAAATGGTGGCATGAAATATACCAAAATGTGCCTAGATCAATACTTGGGGTTGTCTACTACACTACACTAAAGCTAAAATTAACCCTACAAGCTCCCTAAAAGCTCCCTAATTAACCCCTTAACTGCTGGGCATAATACACTTGTGGTGCGCAGTGGAATTTAGCGGCCTTCTAATTACCAAAAAGCAACGCCAAAGCCACATATGTCTGCTATTTCTGAACAAAGGGGATCCCAGAGAAGAATTTTGTTTGTAAATAATTTCAGTGAGAAACCGAAAGTTTGTGAAAAAATTTGTGAAAAAGTGAACGATTTTTTTGTATTTGATCGCATTTGGCGGTGAAATGGTGGTATGAAATATACCAAAATTGGCCTAGATCAATACTTTGGGATGTCTACTAAAAAAATATATATATACATGTCAAGGGATATTCAGGGATTCCTGAAAGATATTAGTGTTCTAATGTAACTAGCGCTAATTTTGGGAAAAAATGGTTTGGAAATAGCAAAGTGCTACTTGTGTTTATGGCCCTATAACTTGCAAAAAAAGCAAAGAACATGTAAACATTGGGTATTTCTAAACTCAGGACAAAATTTAGAAACTATTTAGCATGGGTGTTTTTTGGTGGTTTTAGATATGTAACAGATTTTGGGGGTCAAAGTTAGAAAAAGTGTGGTTTTTTTCCATTTTTCCTCATATTTTATCATTTTTTTATAGTAAATTATAAGATATGATGAAAATAATGGTATCTTTAGAAAGTCCATTTAATGGCGAGAAAAACGGTATATAATATGTGTGGGTACAGTAAATGAGTAAGAAGAAAATTACAGCTAAACACAAACACCGCAAAAATATAAAAATAGCCTTGGTCCCAAACGGACAGAAAATGGAAAAGTGCTGTGGTCATTAAGGGGTTAAATAAATCAGTTAATGTGGTAGCTATTATGGATCTCTTATTTTATATAATGTTTTTCAAAAACACCCCCAAAACATTCAGAGTATAATTATAAAGAACCCAACGTGACCTTAATATACCTTTATTCCAAGTATAGAATTAATATAGTTATGCTTAGGGATAAGATATACTTTTTTACGTAACCATTATGTTTTACATAAACTTATAACCTTATATTTACCTTTTCTTTTTGTAAATATGCAGTATTGTGATTAGTGTCATAAGGGTATTTGCCTCTCAATGTACTATGGTGTGGTCCCTTTAAATATAACCATGATCACAGCAGGACCGGTATTTTCAATCAGCTTAGGGCTATTTAAGCCCTGAATGGTTGAGAGTGATTATGTCTATGAGTAAGGCTGGTTGGAAGCTGAAACGCGTGAGACTATGTAACTAGTCCTGCTGTGACCCCCTTCTCTTTTTTTGTTTTATATACGTTTTATACACGTTTTAAGCCTGTATTTTTCCCTGCAATAAAAAGAGACTTTCTTTCAAAAAATGCCTTGAGGTTTGCCGGATCTTTTGTTTTTTCAAATCGTTATCTAACCTACCTGGCTTGAACCTCGGCATCACAACAGCAGCAGCAAGTGGTAATCCTGGGACCGGTCTGGATACAGACAGCGGAGTACAGAATCCTGTGGCGGCCCATACAGTCACTGTTCCGGAGATCAGCACGTCACGTTACGTTGCGTGGAGATCACTGTGAGGAGGAGCGCACTCGAACGAAGAGCGGTAGCACGAAGGCCGTGACAGAGGCACTGGAACAGAGGCCGGCTGTCGAGACGGCGTGCACGCCAACCTACGGAGAGGGTACATCGGGTTTGTGTCTCTCGCTCCAGAAGATTAGGAGATATTGAAGGGAGACTGGGGAACCAGATAAACGGTGAGACTCCTTTCTATCTTCATTTATACACTGACTATCGAAGGTGTTTGTGCTGAACAAATAAACAGTCTCCCGCACAAGTGGGTGAAAGATGGACTGTTAGTGACATTATAGGGAACCTTGTAGCCATTGTTGGGGGATTGTGTGTTGTTTTTTGAATTGCTGATTCCTATTGTTTCCCCCGTTGGCTCGGTTCTCACACCACAGTGCTGCGTGTGTATTTAAGGCACACAGTGTCATTTACTCTGAAGCTACACGGAATTAATACATTAAGCAAGTTTTGATAGATCTGCTTTTCCGTGGGTTGTGTTTGGGTTTGATTACTGAATACATTAGAGCTAAAATGGAAGCAGGGAAAACAGGCTCATTTTCATTAAAACCACTGATTGAAACAGACATTGAGAGACTGACCCTGGATGATACTTTTATTAAGCAACAAGCAACGCTTAATATAAGTGAGACTTTTCTATGGATGGAGAAAGTGCTTCTGAAGGAATATAAAGTTTGGTGGGACAAAAGGGCCATGGAGAAATATCTGCTGATGGACTTAATCCCACGGGGACTGAGATTAAATAAATTTCCAACCTTTCAGGTTGATGACATTGAGTTTATTAATGAGTGGAATGCCATTTTAAGTGATTGTTCTAAAAAGCTAATGAATATGATTGTGAAATTTAAGACCACACAGCTTGTAACTATAAGAGAGGAGGTGACTAAGATACAGAGCCATTTACAACAATTTGTAGATCACCCCAAATTTGAGGATTTAGATAAACTATTGCAAGAAACAGTGGATAGGTTCAGAACAGAACTAGATAATTTAAAACTCAAGAAATTTAATAGGGATAATACAGATCATGCAACTAATCGAGTCTATGTATGGTATAATAACTCTATCCCCATTAGCTCTAAACAGAGACGTTCTAGATCACGTCAAAGATTTAGGGGGAATGGTCTAATACAGGAAAAGAGAGTAACTTTCAGTGACACAGAACCCTCTGATGATGATACAAATGAAATAGCTAATAGAGGAGAGTCTAGTGGATTATCAGATGAAGAAATACCTGTAGTTAGACCTAAGACAAATAGTTCCACTAGGACAGATCCCGTTGTCACCAGAAATTCACAGAAATCAATTACTACAGAGAGAAATATCACTGATCAGCTTCTTAATGATAGAAGACAGGAATTTCTGAGTGACAATGAAGGAGATATTAGACCCCTAAGCCGTCCAGGTAAATCATGTATCAAAACCAATGATAAGCAGGTTTTTCAGGGGGACCCCAAAGAAAGAGAGGGGGGAGGAGAAAGAGGAAGAGACGTAAGAGGAAGAAGAGGGTACAGGAGAGCAAGAGGGGGTCGCAACAAGTACAGAATATGAAAATAATAAATATATCTGATGTATCAATTTCTACAGAAGAAGAGGAAGTATTAAGTCTAGGGCTGGGTTTTGTGCCAACGTGTAACTTTGACTTGTTTAAAACAATAGTTGATGTCAATAGGCTCGTTAGAGACTTAACCCTAAAAAAATTCTTTTGGAATAAAAATAAAGGTGAAACCACCATATGTAATGAAACTGATTTAGTGATGAATATTGGTAAGAGTGGTGTATGCGATCCTTCTGACATCACAGATTTTGCTGATACTTGTGACTATTTATCATTGCATGACCTTCTTCATGAATCTTGTGTCTCTGAAACTCCCCATAGTATGAGAAGTACACATGGAGGTTTTAAACCCCGTTCAGTTTTTTATCCTACTAGAGAACGGGGACCCTTCCTAGAAGCTTTCCACCACAGAATAGAACAAGATCTCATTGATCTAAGTAAGAACCACAAACATGTTTTTCCCAATTTAAGTACATCACAGCAACAGGCCCTCACACATTTGCAGAGTAGAAAGGATATTATCATAAAAAACTCTGATAAAGGGGGAAGTATAGTCATTATGAATAAGTGTGACTATATAGCAGAAGCAAGAAGGCAGCTTTATGATGTAAATGTATACGACAAATTGAGGGGTAACCCGATGGTGACTTATCAGAATCAATTATGGGATTTGTTGGATGATGGCTTGCATATGGGTATAATCGATCAAGATACCAGAGACTTTTTATTTGTGGCCAGACCGATCATTTCAATCTTCCACCACCTCCCCAAGGTACACAAATCCTTGGAGGAGGTGCGTGGAAGACCTATCATCTCAGGAATAGGTTCATTATTTGAAAAATTGTCCGGCTGGGTCGAGTCTCTACTGCAGCCATTTGTACACTTGTTGCCCTCTTTTGTTAGGGATACAACACATCTCCTAAAGACATTGGAGGAAGTTCAATGGGATGCAAACTGCTCATGGCTAACAATAGATGTGGTCGGATTGTATTCTGCTATCCCACACTCTTGTGGTCTAGTTGCCATTGAAAATGTTTTGAACATGTATAGTGATTATGATGATGGATTGAAGAGCTTTCTGTTAAGAGCTATTGAGTTTTTGCTCAGTCATAATTTTTTTGAATTCAGTGGTGAATTCTTTCTGCAGAGACGTGGGACCGCTATGGGGGCTAAGTTTGCCCCAGCGTACGCCAACCTCTTTATGGGTTGGTGGGAGCGGTCCCACGTCTATGCAGAGAGAAACCCCTACAGGAAGCACATCAAAGTGTATAAAAGATACATAGATGATTTGTTGCTGATCTGGACGGGTACACAGGCCGAAGCACAGGAATTTGTGAACTTCTTGAATGACAACAGAGTAAATCTGGAATTCACTTTTGAATACCATGGTTCTCAAATTCCTTATCTTGATATTATCCTTATGGGAGATGTGTCTAGTGGTCAAATTGATACAACTCTGTATCGTAAACCAATTGCATCTAATGCATTCTTGCATGCCCGTAGCAACCATCCCTCACACACGGGTTTTGGTATTGCCAAGGGTCAGTTTATCCGTATTAAACGGAACTGCTCGAGGGATCTTGACTTTGAAAATGAGAGTATTATCCTAAAAAACCAACTAAGAGAAAGAGGGTACAAAAACAAAGTAATTAACAGAGCTTACCTTGAAGTAAGCAGGATGCTCAGAAGTGACTTGATACATGGAAATTGCCATGGACAAGTTACTAATAAGTTTGATAAGGATAAACCTACTTTTGTTACCACATTTAGCCCTCAGTTTGGGACTATCTGTGAAATAGTAAACAAACATCTTCCCATACTGTCGGCAGAAGACAGTTTGAGGAACTATACCTCAGAAGGATGTAAATTTGTTGCCAAAAGGGGTTGTACCCTAGGGAATATACTCTCACCGAGTATGTTAAAGATTGATAATACATCTACAAGTAGTTGGCTTCAAGTAAAAGGTCATTATAAGTGTCACTATAGCAAGTGCATAGCATGCAGCTATGCAAAGACTACACGCACCTTTCAGTCCAAAATGACTCAGAGAGTGTATAATATTCTTGATCTGACCAACTGTAGAACCACACATAAAATATGTGTGATGTACAATCACTAAAGGGCGCTAAAGTGCAATTAGAAGGAATATCTCTAGTCAAAGAAACCCATATGAATATGGGCTTCACACGAAAAAAATATATAAAAAACCCTTTACAGACAAATGATAATTAACAGTCTGATATATATAATAAAACTACAGCTGCACCTCTCAACACATATACTATGAAAGTAAAGTGAATCAGACTCCTATAACAAGTGCATGTAACACCAGAGGGCGCTAATATGATTAAAAATTGTGTATACCCAATTTAAAAAGATTTTTTAAAAACAAATGAACAATGGTATATAGTAATGGATAATGGTACCTCATTAAATGAAATGTCCCAGTTTAAAAGTCCACTAGAAAATGTATAGTCTTATAATTGGACACATAAGTTCAAAATTTTTTTCTTGACTGTCGGCAGTGGACTCTCCCTGATTCAGAATCAGGATCCTTCTTTTTCCAAAACGAAGCCAATCTGTGTAGGATTTAAACACAAACAAGATCGACCATTGTGTGTATCCACAGACCCAATATATTTCACACAGCAGTATTCAATTTCCAGGGTACTCACACTTTTGCAGAGCACACCAGTGTGCTTGTGGGAACGGACTGGTTATCAGAGCAAACCAGCTTGCTCTCTCCGGTATGCTCTCTCCTCGCAGGTGTGGATAATGACAGATCCACTGGCGCCTCACAGTAAATCAGTGTACTGAGACTTCACTTAGCAGCGGCTTGGTAATGAGAACCTCACTTGTCAAGGAATGGCAGACAATGATGATAAAAAACAAATCTTTAATCATTAGTAAAACCAAAATCCTTACAATACAAGTGGGTGGACAATGTGTAACAATAAAATTTGCTACGCGTTTCTCGGCTCACTTAGCCGTTTCCTCAGGCATATTAAAAACACATTTTTAGCCCGGCTATATAGTGCCGCTCATTACCAAACCAAAACTATACCCTCCCCCTTCCTTTGCTAGGGGGTGTGTGTAGGCTATCCAATCAGTGAATATCATTTTCATACCCAAAAGTTGTTATCATACAACCACCAACTCTCACTTGGTATACAAATAAATAATGCATCCATAATGTCCCTACATTTAACAAATCACATACTAAAACATATTTAAAAACAAATTCAAAGAAACACTTGTTGCAATTGCTCTTTCACCTATTGTCGTATAGCCAGTCTATATTTTGTTCAGCATGTAAATATTCTCCTCTATAAGATTGTAAAAGTAAACATGATGGTTCACATTAAAAACACTGAAATCGGATTGTCGACCCTAATATATCTCAGCAATATAAACATATTTCACCTCCAAAGTACAACCAAATCGACGATTGAACCATTACTTTTGGTATAGTTTGTATATAAGCTTAACTGAACATATAATAAAATATATAAACCTAACAATTTTAATGTTCCGGCTCCTAAAATAATTTTTATGACAATAAATCAGCTAGTACAATTTGCACTGGCCACTGTATTTATATAATTTTGATACATTAAATGCACTGTATTTTTAGTGAAGAAAGTTCGCCAGTAAAATTTTTTTCACTGACCGGCAAATTTATGTGATAGTGATATATATAGTGCACCGGATACTAAGTAACAAAAATTTTATATAATAATACGTGTAATAAGAATTTTGTATAAAATCTATATATATAAGCGTACAATTATTATTATTTATAAATCTATATGGAATATAAAATTTCCCTCAATCCATCTATCATCTGTGGTACAATTGTAATAATATATATTAATATTGTGTGATGAAATATAATGTGAAAATGTAGTGATTATACTAGTATAAATGTAATGTGAAAAACTAGTAATAACTAGTGCATAAGTGTGATAGTAATAGAAGTATCCCTTTGTTTGTGTACTAATTGTATTATGCAACCATCTAATGCAGATATAAATTGTGACTCTAAAGTGAATACATTACCAATATACATATATATATACATATACACACATATATATATACATACATATACATATATATACATTTCATTTAGGATTTTTTTTAAAAATGCATAACATTATAATCTTAGTGATATGTGTTTATTAATGTGAACAACACCTCTATATTTCTCTATATGTGCTTATAATTTGGTGTGTTTATGTGTGGAATAGATCAATAATGTAATCTTGAACTTCAGTGTAACAGGCCGATATAAACATTGAATATGGTCTAATATATCGTATATTATAAAATAATTAAATTACAGGAACTAACATACTGAATGTCTGTAAGGACATCAAAATAATAATATTATGGTGTATATAACTGTACTGACAATCCTCCCCTAACTTGACTATTAATAATGATCTGTCTATAATCAAAACCCGTGTGATGTGTTTTGCTCTCAAAAGGCTGCAGAGTCTATCACTTCATTTAATCCCTCAGGGAACAGGGAACCAAATTTATGGATCCAATAAGTCTCTCTTTGACGTAGCTTATTGAATCTGTTATATCTATTGGAACAGGGTATTGTTTCCAAAGGTGTGATTCTAAAACTACAGGGTTCCCCATTGTGTTCTTGAATATAGTGTCTAGATACACTGTGTTTATCTGACTTCTTTATGACATTTCTATGATGTTCACTCCATCTAGTCCGTATATTGCGTGTAGTACGCCCCAGGTATTGTACCCCACAAATACAAGATAACACGTAAATTACAAATCTGGAGCTGCAGTTGAGATGTTCTTTAATTTGAAATGTTTCCCCAGTTGTATGGGCTTTTATACTTTTAGCACCATGAGTTATAGAGTGACACATGTGGCATCTGGATTTTCCACACTTATATGTACCCCTGTTATTAGTACCAATACTACCCATGTTCCTAATGGCTTTTTTTGAAATTACCACCTTACTGGGGGCCAGAGATTGTTTTAAATTTGGAGCTCTCCTAAAAACTATACTGGGTTGACTATTAAGATTTCTCTTTAATATGGGGTCCCTCAATAAAATTGGCCAATGTTTCTGTAGTGTCTTCTTAATCATCTTATGATTAGAATTGAATTGGGTTACAAACAAAGGTTGTTCTATACCGTTGGAGGATTTTTTTCGATTATTTTTCTGTATCTTCTTCTTATGAGGGTCTAGTATAGTGGATCTATCCATCCTACATGCTTTGGTGTATCCCTTATTTATTATTTCTGAGGGGTACCCTTTTTCTTTAAATCGTTCTATTAAAATTTGGGATTGTTCATGAAATTTGTCATCTGAGCTGCAATTTCTTTTAATACGACAAAATTGACTGAATGGAATATTGTTTTTCCATTGTACAAAGTGATTGCTATTATAATGTAAAAAATTATTGCAATCAACTGTTTTGAAATAAGTGCTAGTGCAAACATTATAGTCCTTATCCCAAGTCAAAGTCAAATCCAAATATTCAATAGTATCTGGCTGTACATTGGAGGTGAACTGAATGCCCATCTCATTATCATTCAGATATGTTGTAAACAGTTGTGCCTCTTCTATAGTCCCCTTAAAAACAAATAAAAGATCATCTATGTATCGGCCATAGAACACCAGGTTGCCCCACCAATTGGATTTATAAATATATTTCTCCTCATAGTAACCCATGAATAAATTTGCAAAACTTGGGGCAAACCTGGTGCCCATGGCCGTACCCATAATATCTTTCTTCTTAAGTGTCTTGAGAGCAAAATACCTTTGTAGGGCTAGTTTCCTGGTGTATTTGTTTATATCCACAACAAATCAAACAATTTATGTGGATTTGGCGGACAGAAAGATAAAGATGTAATTTGGGTTACTGCAGATGTCAGTGCCCTCTATTCAAATATATCCCATGAATTGGGGTTGTCTACGGTCAAACATTATTTGGAGGATGATGTGTTTATGCCAGATATACAGAAGGAATACTTGTTGGAATTAATTAATTTCATTTTGAAACACAATTATTTTAAATTTTTAGATGAGTTTTATCTTCAAATCAAAGGTACGGCCATGGGCACCAGGTTTGCCCCAAGTTTTGCAAATTTATTCATGGGTTACTATGAGGAGAAATATATTTATAAATCCAATTGGTGGGGCAACCTGGTGTTCTATGGCCGATACATAGATGATCTTTTATTTGTTTTTAAGGGGACTATAGAAGAGGCACAACTGTTTACAACATATCTGAATGATAATGAGATGGGCATTCAGTTCACCTCCAATGTACAGCCAGATACTATTGAATATTTGGATTTGACTTTGACTTGGGATAAGGACTATAATGTTTGCACTAGCACTTATTTCAAAACAGTTGATTGCAATAATTTTTTACATTATAATAGCAATCACTTTGTACAATGGAAAAACAATATTCCATTCAGTCAATTTTGTCGTATTAAAAGAAATTGCAGCTCAGATGACAAATTTCATGAACAATCCCAAATTTTAATAGAACGATTTAAAGAAAAAGGGTACCCCTCAGAAATAATAAATAAGGGATACACCAAAGCATGTAGGATGGATAGATCCACTATACTAGACCCTCATAAGAAGAAGATACAGAAAAATAATCGAAAAAAATCCTCCAACGGTATAGAACAACCTTTGTTTGTAACCCAATTCAATTCTAATCATAAGATGATTAAGAAGACACTACAGAAACATTGGCCAATTTTATTGAGGGACCCCATATTAAAGAGAAATCTTAATAGTCAACCCAGTATAGTTTTTAGGAGAGCTCCAAATTTAAAACAATCTCTGGCCCCCAGTAAGGTGGTAATTTCAAAAAAAGCCATTAGGAACATGGGTAGTATTGGTACTAATAACAGGGGTACATATAAGTGTGGAAAATCCAGATGCCACATGTGTCACTCTATAACTCATGGTGCTAAAAGTATAAAAGCCCATACAACTGGGGAAACATTTCAAATTAAAGAACATCTCAACTGCAGCTCCAGATTTGTAATTTACGTGTTATCTTGTATTTGTGGGGTACAATACCTGGGGCGTACTACACGCAATATACGGACTAGATGGAGTGAACATCATAGAAATGTCATAAAGAAGTCAGATAAACACAGTGTATCTAGACACTATATTCAAGAACACAATGGGGAACCCTGTAGTTTTAGAATCACACCTTTGGAAACAATACCCTGTTCCAATAGATATAACAGATTCAATAAGCTACGTCAAAGAGAGACTTATTGGATCCATAAATTTGGTTCCCTGTTCCCTGAGGGATTAAATGAAGTGATAGACTCTGCAGCCTTTTGAGAGCAAAACACATCACACGGGTTTTGATTTTAGACAGATCATTATTAATAGTCAAGTTAGGGGAGGATTGTCAGTACAGTTATATACACCATAATATTATTATTTTGATGTCCTTACAGACATTCAGTATGTTAGTTCCTGTAATTTAATTATTTTATAATATACGATATATTAGACCATATTCAATGTTTATATCGGCCTGTTACACTGAAGTTCAAGATTACATTATTGATCTATTCCACACATAAACACACCAAATTATAAGCACATATAGAGAAATATAGAGGTGTTGTTCACATTAATAAACACATATCACTAAGATTATAATGTTATGCATTTTTAAAAAAAATCCTAAATGAAATGTATATATATGTATATGTATGTATATATATATGTGTGTATATGTATATATATATGTATATTGGTAATGTATTCACTTTAGAGTCACAATTTATATCTGCATTAGATGGTTGCATAATACAATTAGTACACAAACAAAGGGATACTTCTATTACTATCACACTTATGCACTAGTTATTACTAGTTTTTCACATTACATTTATACTAGTATAATCACTACATTTTCACATTATATTTCATCACACAATATTAATATATATTATTACAATTGTACCACAGATGATAGATGGATTGAGGGAAATTTTATATTCCATATAGATTTATAAATAATAATAATTGTACGCTTATATATATAGATTTTATACAAAATTCTTATTACACGTATTATTATATAAAATTTTTGTTACTTAGTATCCGGTGCACTATATATATCACTATCACATAAATTTGCCGGTCAGTGAAAAAAATTTTACTGGCGAACTTTCTTCACTAAAAATACAGTGCATTTAATGTATCAAAATTATATAAATACAGTGGCCAGTGCAAATTGTACTAGCTGATTTATTGTCATAAAAATTATTTTAGGAGCCGGAACATTAAAATTGTTAGGTTTATATATTTTATTATATGTTCAGTTAAGCTTATATACAAACTATACCAAAAGTAATGGTTCAATCGTCGATTTGGTTGTACTTTGGAGGTGAAATATGTTTATATTGCTGAGATATATTAGGGTCGACAATCCGATTTCAGTGTTTTTAATGTGAACCATCATGTTTACTTTTACAATCTTATAGAGGAGAATATTTACATGCTGAACAAAATATAGACTGGCTATACGACAATAGGTGAAAGAGCAATTGCAACAAGTGTTTCTTTGAATTTGTTTTTAAATATGTTTTAGTATGTGATTTGTTAAATGTAGGGACATTATGGATGCATTATTTATTTGTATACCAAGTGAGAGTTGGTGGTTGTATGATAACAACTTTTGGGTATGAAAATGATATTCACTGATTGGATAGCCTACACACACCCCCTAGCAAAGGAAGGGGGAGGGTATAGTTTTGGTTTGGTAATGAGCGGCACTATATAGCCGGGCTAAAAATGTGTTTTTAATATGCCTGAGGAAACGGCTAAGTGAGCCGAGAAACGCGTAGCAAATTTTATTGTTACACATTGTCCACCCACTTGTATTGTAAGGATTTTGGTTTTACTAATGATTAAAGATTTGTTTTTTATCATCATTGTCTGCCATTCCTTGACAAGTGAGGTTCTCATTACCAAGCCGCTGCTAAGTGAAGTCTCAGTACACTGATTTACTGTGAGGCGCCAGTGGATCTGTCATTATCCACACCTGCGAGGAGAGAGCATACCGGAGAGAGCAAGCTGGTTTGCTCTGATAACCAGTCCGTTCCCACAAGCACACTGGTGTGCTCTGCAAAAGTGTGAGTACCCTGGAAATTGAATACTGCTGTGTGAAATATATTGGGTCTGTGGATACACACAATGGTCGATCTTGTTTGTGTTTAAATCCTACACAGATTGGCTTCGTTTTGGAAAAAGAAGGATCCTGATTCTGAATCAGGGAGAGTCCACTGCCGACAGTCAAGAAAAAAATTTTGAACTTATGTGTCCAATTATAAGACTATACATTTTCTAGTGGACTTTTAAACTGGGACATTTCATTTAATGAGGTACCATTATCCATTACTATATACCATTGTTCATTTGTTTTTAAAAAATCTTTTTAAATTGGGTATACACAATTTTTAATCATATTAGCGCCCTCTGGTGTTACATGCACTTGTTATAGTAGAACCACACATATTGTGTATCTTGTAGAATGCTCTTTATGTGACAAGCAATACGTTGGGTGCTCAACGAGAGAAGCACGGACACGTATACGTGAGCACCTAAGAAATATTGAACTATCAATTGAATGCTCAGGCTTGACACAGCATTTTATACAGGTGCACAATCGAGATGTGAGTAGTTTAAAATGGCAGATCATTGAGTATGTAAGACCCTCTTCCAGGGGGGGTGACAGAGCACAGAGAGTTTTGTTTAGAGAAGCTTACTGGATTTTCCAGTTAAAAACTCGCAGACCAGGTGGTCTGAATATAGATCACGATGTCATTAACTTTTGGCATAGAAGATGATTTATGTATTTAATTTAAAGACATTATGTTCCTCACGTTTAGCTTAGGGTCGATTTATTGATTATAGCTAGGAGATATGTGTATATAATAATAAATACAGCACCATAGAGTAGTTTGGTTGCGAATTATAAAGTTGTGCACAAACACTTGCATATTGATGGTACATTTTGGTGGACTTTAAAATGTTTAGGTAAAGTAATATGTAGGTAAAATTAATAGGGCTAACAGTTGAGTATATATTTGATTATTTGGGAAAGAAGGGTTGAATTATTTTGAAATAGCAGCATTTTATATAATGTTTTTCAAAAACACCCCCAAAACATTCAGAGTATAATTATAAAGAACCCAACGTGACCTTAATATACCTTTATTCCAAGTATAGAATTAATATAGTTATGCTTAGGGATAAGATATACTTTTTTACGTAACCATTATGTTTTACATAAACTTATAACCTTATATTTACCTTTTCTTTTTGTAAATATGCAGTATTGTGATTAGTGTCATAAGGGTATTTGCCTCTCAATGTACTATGGTGTGGTCCCTTTAAATATAACCATGATCACAGCAGGACCGGTATTTTCAATCAGCTTAGGGCTATTTAAGCCCTGAATGGTTGAGAGTGATTATGTCTATGAGTAAGGCTGGTTGGAAGCCGAAACGCGTGAGACTATGTAACTAGTCCTGCTGTGACCCCCTTCTCTTTTTTTGTTTTATATACGTTTTATACACGTTTTAAGCCTGTATTTTTCCCTGCAATAAAAAGAGACTTTCTTTCAAAAAATGCCTTGAGGTTTGCCGGATCTTTTGTTTTTTCAAAGCCACATATGTCTGCTATTTCTGAACAAAGGGGATCCCAGAGAAGAATTTACAACCATTTATGCCATAATTGCACAAGTTGTTTGTAAATAATTTCAGTGAGAAACCGAAAGTTTGTGAAAAAATTTGTGAAAAAGTGAACGATTTTTTTGTATTTGATCGCATTTGGCGGTGAAATGGTGGTATGAAATATACCAAAATTGGCCTAGATCAATACTTTGGGATGTCTACTAAAAAAATATATATACATGTCAAGGGATATTCAGGGATTCCTGAAAGATATTAGTGTTCTAATGTAACTAGCGCTAATTTTGGGAAAAAATGGTTTGGAAATAGCAAAGTGCTACTTGTGTTTATGGCCCTATAACTTGCAAAAAAAGCAAAGAACATGTAAACATTGGGTATTTCTAAACTCAGGACAAAATTTAGAAACTATTTAGCATGGGTGTTTTTTGGTGGTTTTAGATATGTAACAGATTTTGGGGGTCAAAGTTAGAAAAAGTGTGTTTTTTTTCCATTTTTCCTCATATTTTATCATTTTTTTATAGTAAATTATAAGATATGATGAAAATAATGGTATCTTTAGAAAGTCCATTTAATGGCGAGAAAAACGGTATATAATATGTGTGGGTACAGTAAATGAGTAAGAAGAAAATTACAGCTAAACACAAACACCGCAAAAATGTAAAAATAGCCTTGGTCCCAAACGGACAGAAAATGGAAAAGTGCTGTGGTCATTAAGGGGTTAAATAAATCAGTTAATGTGGTAGCTATTATGGATCTCTTAGAACCCTTGGATGAATATTATCTGGACCCACAGACTTATTTACGTATATGTATTTTTTATAAAGCTCTTGCAACCCACACTACTATAACCTTGCCCTTCATTATAATTGTGGCTATTTCATCAATTGATAGTTAGATAGATATGATGCTGTATCCTGTAATGAGGCCTATACTACCCCTATTCTAAACACCTGTTTCCCTTCAGTTTCTATAGTTACCCAAACACTTTCTACTTTAACATTGATTTCTACAATTTTAGTTACTTTAAAAAAAAAAAATTACGTACAGAGCCACTCCCCCCCCCCCCCACATTTTGTTTCGTTCTCTATTTTTTTTTAAACTAAATGTAACCAGGTAAGACTGTTTCCCAATCATGAGAGTCATTGTACCATGTCTCTGTTATAGATAACAAATCCAACTTATCTTGAATCATTGTTGCAGTAAGTTCAGGTAATTTATTTACTAAACTGCGAACATTTGTGCACACAGCATAAAGAACATTTCTAGAATATGAAAGCCTTTACCATGGCCAAAATATCCCCTGCTTACATTATTCAAAGTCTTACTCCTAAACATAGTGTTTTTATCCTTAACCTCTTAAGGACATATGACGGAATTTTTCCGTCATAAAACAATTGAGCAAACTGAAAGCTGTGTCCTTAAAGGGTTAAATAAACTAGAATGTAAACTTTGGTTAACTGTTTTGTTATGCTCTGGGGGACAGGTGGGTAAGTTAACAATGTCCCCCTTCTCTAGTTTAAATTGCCACTAATGAAGTCTTTAAATTCTTTACTCTGAGCTCTTGTCCCTTTAAAACCCAGATGCAAATCATCCTTCTTATACAATCTACTATCATGCCAAACAGGGGTTTCATGGCTAAAAAAACCATATCCTCTCTCCCTGTACCACTTCCCTAACCAAGAGTTAAATTCTGTTACACGCTGCTTTCTTCCTACTTCCTGTCCACACACAGGTAAAACAGCAAAAAAAGACACAGATGAGGCCTCATTATCTAAACAATATTTGCACAGCAACATCATTGTTAGCCAGATCATTTGTACCAAGGTTAACAATAACCTCTAACTCCCTGTCTTTTCTAGCTGCCTTAACAAATCTTAAACTACGATTTAAATCTATGTGAGCTGTAGCACCTGGAAGACATCTAACCTTTCTCCAATCTCCTTTATCATCTATCTGTACATTTCTTAAAATGGAGTCACCTATTAACAATGTTGTACAGAAATGTACATTTGCAACCCTTACTTTGGTTTTCTATGTTTAGTTTTTTTTATGAAACTGGTTTTCCAATGAAAATATACATATTTTAAAACTTCTACTTAAATATTTAATGATACACCTTCGGTAACCAATATGGTATAAAGCCTATATCTAATATGCTGTCCTCTCAAACTCAGAACACCTAGGTTTACTACTAATGGTTTCTATCAAAGCCATATAAGTATGCTATTCATTTTTTGTTCAACAAATACCTTTATTTATCAACTATTTGGTAAGCCTGCCCAGAGGGCAGTCTATGTGTTGTTAATAAAAAAAAAAAATTAAAAAAATTGAACTCCGGAAAAAAATAAACAAATTATCAAAAATAAAAAAATTAAACCTGATCCCTATGAAAATTAAAAAGCCCCCCCCCCCCAAAATAGAAACACCCCCTAATCTAATGCTGAACTACCAATAGCCCTTTAAACATTGCTTTTTGTAGGGCATTTCCCTAAGTTAAACAGCTCTTTTGCAGTTACAAAAAATTCTAAGTCTCCCCTAACAGTAAAACCCACAAACTTACCAAACACCCCCCAAAATAAATAAACCTAATACTAAAAAACCTAAAAAATCCATTGCCCTGAAAAGGGCATTTATATGGGAAATGTCATTAAAAGGGCATTCATACCTGGTACGTCAGCCGGTAAAACGAGCACTGCAAGCGATCGGTGATCGCTTCAGCTGCTCTAACCATATTGCTACAATGCCTGCATGTTGAGGCATTGTGCAATACGTAACTAAACTGCCGGGGAGCTTCAGATCTTAAACTCCCGGCAGTTTAGTGCATCGGAAGCATTTGATCGCTTCCGATGCTGGCCCCTGACATGCTGAGTGCCTTGTTGGGTAAAGGCACTCAGCATATGATGTTTTTTAAAATAAAATAAAATAAAAAAAAGGGAATTTTAAATAAAATTAAATATTATATATACTTTGTCTGCAGACAAGATGGTGTCTGCAGGCAAGATGGTGCCGGGTGCTGCCCTTCTAAGGGCATGGCTTCAGTTTGGAGGGTGTTCCTAGCTTGCCTCATCATTAGAGGCAGGCTAGTAACATCCAATCAGAAACTGCCTCTAAATGTGATCACTTGTTAGAGTGATCACCATTTGGCTGATCAAGTCAATATTTGTAAAATATTGACTATGACCACCATGGATCTGCCTCCCTCTCCTCACTTGTTGTTTAGTGAAGGAGAGAGACAGATCTGTATTGAGAGGGAGAGTGCAATTGCATTTAAATTTTGAAAAATATCAGACCCAAAGGCTCTTTTCAGAGCCACTCTGTTGTTGGTATATATATATATATATATATTTTTATATAAAATATATAATTTTTAACCCCGTCTGTGCCATTGATCTCTGCATAAGCATTGATCTTGCACAGGAGCACACAGCAGCACCTTTTTTGCTGTCTGCATTTTTTTTAGGGGTTAATTTAAAAATATAATTTTTTTTATTAATTTTTTATATCACTGCTTTACGCATTGATTATAGTTAATATTTTTAGGCGTTGATATCACTGCATTGATATACAGGCTTTAGGCGGTGGTTAATATTTATTTAATTTTATTGTAAGACCCAAAGTCTCTTATAATAGCAATTAACCCCTTTTTTGCTGCAGATAACTGCTTTATCACTGCTATTTAATTTTTGTTGTAAGAGCCATTAACGTAGGTTCTGTGCGTAGATCACTGCTTAGGCATTGATTAATTTTATTGTAAGACCCAAAGCCATTAACCCCTTTTTGTGCCGCAGATCACTGCTTTAGGCATTGATATCACTGCTATTTATTTTTTTTGTAAAAGCCATTAACCCCTTTTCTGCAGCAGATCACTGCTTTAGGCATTGATATCACTGCTATTTTTTTTTTTAAAAGCCATTAACCCCTTTTGTGCCGCAGATCACTGCTTTAGGCATTGATATCACTGCTATTTAATTTGTTAATTTTAATTTTATTGTAAGACCCAAAGTCTATTATAATAGCCATTAACCCCTTTTGTGCTGCAGATAACTGCTTTATCACTGCTTAGGCATTGATTTAAATTTATTAAGTTTTTTTGTAAGAGCCATTAACGTAGGTTCTGTGCGTAGATCACTGCTTAGGCATTGATTAATTTTATTGTAAGACCCAAAGCCATTAACCCCTTTTGTGCCGCAGATCACTGCTTTAGGCATTGATATCACTGCTATTTAATTTGTTTGTAAAAGCCATTAACCCCTTTTGTGCCGCAGATCACTGCTTTAGGCATTGATATCACTGCTATTTAATTTGTGTGTAAAAGCCATTAACCCCTTCTGCGTGTAGATCACTGCTTTAGGCATTAATATATATTTATAATGGCACAGCGTTTTTATACTGCTGACGAGGCTTATGCCATCCTGGCTTCAGATTCTGAGGCCTCTGCCTCTGACGCAGGCTCTGATTTTGACCCTGGTCAGTGCTCAGATACATCATCTAGTGAAATAAGTGTATCTAGAAATGAATCTAGTGCTAGTGATGTATCTGTGGCTTCTGAGCCCCCTTCCAGAAGGAGACGTGTTGCTCCAGCTGCTGAGGAGTGGGTAGTGCCTAATCTCCAGAGGCCAGATATCCCTCCTTTCACAGAAAATCCTGGCATCAATCTGGATGTCACAGGATTTACCCCCCTTCAATTTATGCAGCTTTTTATGGGGGATGATGTTTTGGGGAACATTGTCTCCCAAACTAATATGTATGCCCAGCAATTCCGTGCTGCTAAGCCTCAGTCTTTTTGGGCAAAGCAGCAATGGGCCCCCATTGACGTGTCAGAATTTCTAAAATTCTGGGCACTCACAATGCTGATGGGCATAATCAAGAAGCCATCCATCAGCTCCTACTGGAGCACTAGCCCCATCTGCTGTACCCCCATTTACAGACAGTCTATGCCTAGGCAAAGGTATGAAATGATACTTCGTTTCATGCATTTTAATGACAACAGCCTTTGCCTCCCTAGGGAGCATCCCCAATTTGACAGGCTGTACAAGATCCGCCCCCTGATAACCCACTTCACTGCCACGTTTGCAGAGGCTTATACACCTGGAAAGAATATCTGCGTAGATGAATCCCTGATGAAGTATAAGGGAAGGCTGGGATTCAAGCAGTATATTCCTTCCAAGCGCTCCAGGTATGGAGTGAAAGTGTATAAGCTCTGTGAGAGCGACAGTGGGTATACTCAGGCCTTCCGGGTGTATGAGGGGAAGGATACCCAGCTTGACCCTCCAGGTTGCCCAGAACATATGGGAACCAGTGGCAAGATTGTCTGGGACTTAATTCAACCCCTAATGAACAAAGGGTACCACTTGTATCTTGATAATTTCTATACAAGTGTCCTTTTATTCAAGCTACTGTATTGTTTTGATACAGTAGCTTGCGGTACTATCCGTAAGAACCGCATAGGATTCCCAGAGCAACTGTCACGCACCCGGCTACGAAGGGGGGAGACCTCAGCTCTGCGCCAAGAGGAGCTCTTGGCAGTCAAATATAGAGACAAGAAGGATGTATACCTTCTCAGCACCATCCACACTGAAAGGACTGTGGAGGTCTCTGTACGTGGCACAGCTGAGGTCACAAACAAGCCAGTGTGCATCAAGGCCTATAACCGGCATATGGGTGGGGTTGATCTGGCAGATCAGCTGCTTCAACCCTACCTAATTATGCGGAAGACAAGGGCCTGTTACAAAAAGGTTGCAATTTATCTTATGCAAATTGCAACC
This sequence comes from Bombina bombina, assembly GCF_027579735.1. Lineage (NCBI taxonomy): Eukaryota > Metazoa > Chordata > Amphibia > Anura > Bombinatoridae > Bombina > Bombina bombina. The sequence goes on from NC_069504.1 coordinate 1,025,076,849, forward strand.
TACAACGCTTTCTTGTTGAACAAAAAAGCAAATCCCGAAATGAAACTCACTTTTTTGCAGTTCCAGCTCCAGGTCATTTCGGTGATTTTGTACCAAGATGCACCTGCTCCCCAGGCGGTGATGGGGGAAAGCAGAGTTGGGGCTACCCACTTTATTTTTAAAATTCCTCATACTACCACACAGAGGAAACCACAAAAAAGATGCAGAGTCTGCTATAAAAGGGGGCTGAGAAAGGATACCACATTCTACTGTCCTGATTGCCCTGGACAACCTGGACTCTGCATTGGTGACTGCTTTAAACGCTACCATACATTGGTGAAATTTTAATTTTTTTTACATTTACTGTTCCTGAATTTATTTTTATTTTTTACTTTTACTGCTCCAGACTTTTTCTTTGTAATAACTTACAACAGGATCTCCTAAATTAAAGTAAAAAAGCAGTGTGTGTGTAAAACTGAAAATTGAAAAATTACCACCATACACTGTCTCCAATTTGTTTGGCTAAAACGGTTCCATCAAAGGCATCAAAGCACTCCATATACAATACCTTGGGGTGTCAACATTTCAAATATATACACTTTCATGCCAATAAATAGACCTGGGGTATGCGATTGGCCCCAAACTAAAGATAGGCCTATGAGAAGAAATACTCTCACTTTTAACTAAAATTACAAGACATAAAATTATAACAGAACCTTCCCAAACTCCTGGCAAACCTATGCATGGGTGACATAGGTGTACTCAGGAGGTCTTACAGAAAACAACCTGTATTGTGTTTTTGCAATAACTTACAACAGGCTCTCCTAAATTATAGTCAAACAATGTAAAACTGAAAATTAAAAAATTACCACCATACACTGTCTCCATTTTTTTGGGCTAAAACGGTTCCATCAAAGGCATCAAAGCACTCCATATACAATACCTTGGGGTGTCTACATTTCAAATATATAAACTTTAATGACAATAAATAGACCTGGGGTATGCGCTTGGCCCCAAACTAAAGATAGGCATATCAGAAGAAATACTCTCACTTTTAACTAAAATTGCAAGTCATAAAATTGTAACAGAACCTTCCCAAAATTCTGGCAAACCTATACATGGGGGGCATAGGTGTACTCATGAGGTCTTACAGAAAACAACCTGGACTGTTTTCTTGCAATAACTTTTACCACGTTCTCCAAAATCACAGCCAAAAAGCAATGTGTGTGTAAAAACTAAAAATACCACCACACACTTTCTCCAAAGACTGGTGATTGAATTAGTGCATGGAAAGTGTTAAAATACCAGCATTTGAAATACCCTAGGGTGTCTACTTTTCAAAAATATATGGTTTGTTGGGGGTAAATTACATTGGCTGGCTTCAGAAATGTTCCAAATAGGACATGGGTGCATGATGACAGATTTGAAAATTTCAAATTGGAAAACTGGAATGCACCCCCTAACAATAATGCCTTTTAGCCCCCAGGGTACCCAACACACCTATACATGGGTGGTATCACTGTACTCAGGAGATGTTGTTGAACACATATTGAGGTGTTTTTTGACAGTAACACATAACAGGAATTGAGAATCCATGCCTAAAGTACAATGTGTATGAAAAATAACACAAAAAAATGACTACCCAAAAGTTTGCCAAAGACTGTTGCTTGAATTAGTGCATGGAAAGTGTTAAAATACCAGCATTTGAAATACCCTAGGGTGTCTACTGTTCAAAAATATATGGTTTGTTGGGTGTAAATTACATTGGCTGGCTTCAGAAATGTTCCAAATAGGACATGGGTGCATGATGACAGATTTGAAAATTTCAAGTTGGAAAACTGGAATGCACCCCCTAAAAATAAGGCCTTTTAGCCCCCAGGGTACCCAACACACCTATACATGGGTGGTATCACTGTACTCAGGAGATGTTGTTGAACACATATTGAGGTGTTTTTTGACAGTAACACATAACAGGAATTGAGAATCCATGCCTAAAGTACAATGTGTATGAAAAATAACACAAAAAAATGACTACCCAAAAGATTGCCAAAGACTGGTGCTTGAATTAGTGCATGGAAAGTGTTAAAATACCAGCATTTGAAATACCCTAGGGTGTCTACTTTTCAAAAATATATGGTTTGTTGGGGGTAAATTACATTGGCTGGCTTCAGAAATGTTCGAAATAGGCAATGGGTGCATGATGACAGATGTGAAAATTTCAAGTTGGAAAACTGGAATGCGCCAACTAAAAATAAGGCCTTTTAGCCCCCAGGGAACCCAACACACCTATACATGGGTGGTATCACTGTACTCAGGAGATGTTGTTGAACACATATTGAGGTGTTTTTTGACAGTAACACATAACAGGAATTGAGAATCCATGCCTAAAGTACAATGTGTATGAAAAATAACACAAAAAAATGACTACCCAAAAGTTTGCCAAAGACTGTTGCTTGAATTAGTGCATGGAAAGTGTTAAAATACCAGCATTTGAAATACCCTAGGGTGTCTACTTTTCAAAAATATATGGTTTGTTGGGGGTAAATTACATTGGCTGGCTTCAGAAATGTTCCAAATAGGACATGGGTGCATGATGACAGATGTGAAAATTTCAAGTTGGAAAACTGGAATGCGCCCCCTAAAAATAAGGCCTTTTAGCCCCCAGGGAACCCAACACACCTATACATGGGTGGTATCACTGTACTCAGGAGATGTTGTTGAATACATATTGAGGTGTTTTTTGACAGTAACACATAACAGGAATTTAGAATCCATGCCTAAAGTACAAAATGTATGAAAAATAACACAAAACAATGACTACCCATAAGTTTGACAAAGACTGGTGGTTGAATTAGTGCATGGAAAGTGTTAAAATACCAACATTTGAAATATCCTAGGGTGTCTACTTTTCAAAAATATATGGTTTGTTGGGGGTAAATTACATTGGCTGGCTTCAGAAATGTTCCAAATAGGACATGGGTGCATGATGACAGATGTGAAAATTCCAAGTTGGAAAACTGGAATGCGCCCCCTAAAAATAAAGCCTATTAGCCCTCAGAGAACCCGACACACCTATACATGGGTGGTATCACTGTACTCAGGAGATGTTGCTGAACACATATTGGGGTGTTATTTGGTAGTAACCCTTAACATTCTCAGTACATGTATTCTTAAATTGCTATTTTGTCAAAAATTCACCACTTATTTTTTTTCTTTTAAAAATTTGGCATTGATTGGTGCTAAAATGGTTTCATGAAGAGAGTCAAAATACCCCAAGTTTAATACATTAGGTTGTCTTCTTTTTAAAAATATATACATGTGAAGGATTATTCAGTGATTCCTGACAGATATCAGTGTTCCAATGTAACTATCTCTAGTTTTGAAAAAAAATGTTTTGGAAATAGCAGTGTGCTACTTGTACATATTGCCCTATAACTTGCAAAAAAAGCAAGGGGCATATAAACATTGGGTATTTCTAAACTCAGGACAAAAATTTGAAACTATTTAGCATGTTTTTTTTTGGTGGTTGTAGATGTGTAATAGATTTTGGGGGTCAAAGTTAGAAAAAGTGTGTTTTTTTTTCCATTTTTTCCCCATACTTTATATTTTTTTATAGTAAATTATAAGATATGATGAAAATAATGGTATCTTTAGAAAGTTCATGCAATGGCAAGAAAAACGGTATATAATATGTGTGGGTACAGTAAATGAATAAGAGGAAAATTACAGCTAAACACAAACAGTGCAGAAATGTGAAAATAGCCATTGTCATTAAGGGTAAGAAATTTGAAAAATGGTCCGGTCATTAAGGGGTTAAAAAAAATAAAAAAAATAATTCTAACCCCCAGCTTGGTACTCACCGTTCCTGAAGTCCGGTGGAGAAGGTCCTGTCCCATGCGGTGAAGTCTTCTTCCAAGCGACAACCTCTTCTTTCTTCTTCCAGGAACATCCAGCGCAGAGTCGAGGGCGGAGCTGAAGACCGATGACCGCAGAGCTGAAGACCGGCGACCCTGGAACTGATGACCGGCAACCCTGGAACTGAAGACCGACGACCCTGGAACTTAAGACGACCCTGGAACTTAACACCGGCAACCATGGAGCCATGGAGCGTGGAAGATCCTCTTCGTATGATCACCACCGTACACTGAATAGTGAATTCAAGGTACACAATTAAAAACAGCGTCCTTTGAAAAGCCAATAGAATTTCAGTAGCTCTCATCCTATTGGCTGATTTGAACAGCCAATATGATTTGAGTAGCTCTCATCCTATTGGCTACTTTGAATTTTAAGAATCAAATCAGCCAATAGGAATTCAAGGGACGCCATTGTTAATCATGTACTTTGAATTCACTATACAGTGTACGGTGGCAATCGGAAGAAGAGGATCCTCCACGCTCCATGGCTCCGCGGTCACTGTCTTCAATTCCAGGATCGCCGGTCTTCAGGTCCAGGGTCGCCGGTCTTCAGCTCTGCGGTCATTGGTCTTCAGCTCTGCCCTCTGCTTCGCGCCGGATGTTCCTGGAAGAAGAAAGAAGAGGTCGCCACTTGGAAGAAGACTTCACCGCCTGGGACAGGACCTTCTCCACTGGACTTCAGAAACGGTGAGTACCAACCTGGAGGTTAGACTTTTATTATTTAGATTAGGGTGGGCATTTTGTAAAAGAGCTAAATGCCCTTTTAAGGGCAATGCCCAACAAATGCCCTTTTCAGGGAAATGGGTAGTCTAGGTTTTTTAGTGTTAGGTTTTTTTATTTTGGGGGGTTTGGTGGGTGGGGGGTTTACTGTTTGGGGGGACTTTGTGTATTTTATATGTAAAAGAGCTGTTTATCTTGGGGCAATGCCCTGCAAAAAGCCATTTTAAGGGCTACTGGCAGTATATTCTTAGATTAGGCGGTGTTTTTATTTTGGGGGGGGGCTTTTTTATTTTCATAGGGATTAGGTTTAATTTTGTAAACTTTGGTAAGTTGTTTTTTTATGTTCTGTAAGCCTTCTTTATTTTTTGTAATCTTAGTTTTTTTATTTTTTGTAACGCTAGTATTTTTTAGTTTAGGTAATTTGTGTTAATTTAGGTGGTGTTAGGTTAGGGGCCTTAGTAATTTAATTAGTTATTTGCGTTGTGGGTTTTGGTGGTTTAAGGGGTTAATAGGTTAATTAGGTTTATTGCTGTGACAGACCCTTCTGTCAGGACTGAAGGAGTTAACTGTGTTTAGCTTTAAGAAGCTAATTTCTAAAGACAGGTTTGCTGGCCTCAGCTATTGTGTGCTATAATTACGTTTAAGTAATAAACATTCCATTGTTTAATCACATCTAGAGAGCAGACGCCTCAGTGATAAGAGAAGCCAAGTGTGTGTCTTGTGTTCAAGTTGTTATCAGCTTGAGCAAGGTATTCTATTGTATCATGTCAAAGGGCGTGTTCCCTCCATCTAATGTACAACAGTCTTTCAACCCCCCCATCTGGGGTCAAACCTGTATAAATACTAGGCATCTAGCCTTTAATAAATGTCATTCTGTTTTAAACCTGATGTGAAGCCTGGTCTCATGTTTGAGGGGAAAAACTGGCTGGGTTGTGAGTTGCTGATTCCCTATGCAGGACATTGTTCATCTGGTATTAACCCTTGGTATCCTGTTGGTACCGTAACAATTGGTGGCAAGCGACGGAATGAACCTTATCGCCCAGAAGAGCAACTACACAAGCCAGTAACCTCAGGAAGAGGGGGATTATTACAATACTGACTAAGATGGAAAAGAGAAAAGTAAATTTTGCAGCTTTTAAAAACTTCCTGGAAACAGAAGGAGAGATTGATGGGTACCTTGCGGATTTTGAGAGGCAATGTGCACTACACAAGGTACCCGCAGAGGACTGGGTCACGATATTATCTGGAAAATTATCCGGCCGGGCCAGTGAGGCTTTTCGGGCCATTCCAGATGAGGAAGTCGGGGATTATAATACTGTAAAAGAGGCTCTGCTCTCCAGGTATGCGGTTACACCGGAGGCATACCGGAGGCGGTTCAGAGACACTGTTAAATTAGCTGGGGATTCCTACCTTGAGTGGGCATGTAAGGTTCACCGCACAGCAGCTCACTGGATAGCGGGGTGCCAAGCCGTATCTGGGGAAGAGGTGCTGCAGCTATTCCTGTTGGAACATTGCTTCAACAAGCTACCCGCAGGAGTTCGAGAGTGGGTTCGGAACCGTAAACCCTCCACCCTGCAGGAAGCGTCTCGCTTGGCAGATGGATGCCCGCAAACTGGACACTGCTACCACTAAGCCCCCTGCTAGAGTGGAGTACAGACCCCCAGTCACCCCAGCAGCTGCCAGTTACCAAACCCCGGCGCACCGCTATACCACACGGCCTCCGGCCACGAACTACCCTCAGAGAGCCCGGTTCAATTTGCGGTGCTACTCACAACCTATTCGGTGCTTTAGATGTAAGCAACTAGGGCACAAAAGACCAGAGTGTCCCCTAAACGCAGCGAACCAAGCGCAGTCCTGGAGAAGACCCGCCGTCGGAATCCCACGTAATCCTCAGCCTGCGGCCCGCTACGTAGAGGCGCAAGAATGCTGGGGCATCCTACATGAGGCAGACCTTGTGCAAGCTGCCCACCGGAATAACCGGCAACTGGTTAAAGTGAATGGGAAGGAGGTCAGTGGTCTACGGGATACTGGTGCTACCATGACCTTGCTTCAAAAGAACTTGGTGTCTGAGAAACAGCACACTGGAGACACTGTGGCTGTGAGGGTAGCAGGGGGCGATGTGTTCCGCCTACCTGTTGCCAGGGTACATTTGGATTGGGGAGTGGGCGCTAGACCTGTGAATGTGGGGGTCAAGAAGGACTTACCTGCTGATGTTCTTCTTGGAAATGACTTGGCCCCCCTTGTTTCTGCCTATGCTCCCATGGGTCCCGCTGATGTTAACCCTGTGACTACCCGTGCCCAGACCCGTGCCACCAAGACCGACCCACCTGCTGCTGAGACCCAGGTAAGACTCTCTCCCCCGACTTGTACCCTAGACCAGACCCCCTTAAGCTGGGATACCCCAGAGACGTACGGGAGGGAAACCCGGGAGGATCCGACCCTTCAGAAATACAGGGCTAGGGCAGATGCTGGAGAAGAGGGGGTAGATGGGGAACGTTATGAGTGGGTGGGGGATCGGCTATATAGAATCCCCAAACCTGCCCAGAAAAGTACTGCCCCTCCACAGAATCGGCAGCTGGTGGTGCCTGCGAAATACCGGCAAGAGATTCTGCGGATTGGGCACGATGTACCATTAGCTGGACATCTAGGGTCCCGCCGCACCGCTCATAGGATCCCCCAGAATTTCTTCTGGCCCAATTTTAACCGAGATGTGCGGGTATATTGTAGTACTTGTGACACCTGTCAACGGGTGGGTAAGCGGGGGGATCACCCAAAAGCTAGGCTTATGTCTATGCCTGTCATTGGGGAACCCTTTTCCCGCATAGCCGTTGACATTGTGGGTCCACTGGCCAGGGCTAGTCCATCAGGTAAGAAGTATATTCTCACTGTGGTGGACTATGCCAATCATTACCCAGAGGCAGTAGCACTGTCGAATATAGAGGCAGAGACAGTCGCTGATGCCCTAGTTAAGGTTTTTACTAGGGTCGGGTTCCCTAAGGAGATTCTCTCTGATCAGGGGACCCAGTTTACCTCTGTGCTCACCCAGCAGCTGTGGAAGGTGTGCAGCATTAAACCGTTGCTCAGTTCGCCTTATCACCCACAGACTAACGGTCTCTGCGAGCGCTTTAATGGCACCCTCAAGCAGATGCTGAGGACCTTCACGGACACTTGCAGAGACTGGGAACGATTCCTGCCTCATCTGCTATTTGCGTACAGAGAGGTGCCCCAGGAATCTACTGGGTTCTCTCCCTTTGAGTTACTCTATGGGAGAAGGGTCCGCGGCCCCCTGGATTTCATTAGAGGACACTGGGAGGGAGAGATAGAGCAGGAGGGAACCCCCATCGTGCCATATGTTCTGGAACTCCGGGACCGCATGGAGAAACTGTCTCTGATGGTAAGAGAGAATCTCCAGGTGGCCCAGGGGAGACAGAAGGGGTGGTACGATCAGGGTGCCCGGCAGCGGGTCTTCCAGGTTGGACAGAAGGTTTTGGTGCTCAAGCCTGTGAAGACCAACAAGATGCAAGCATCTTGGCAGGGCCCGTATAAGGTGTTATCTCAGGTGTGTGATACTACCTATATTATAGCCAGCTGTGCAGATGAGAGGATCCAGCGATCCTTTCATGTGAACATGCTGAAGGAGTATCAGGAGAGGCCAGAGGATGTAGCTGCAGTATGTGCCCCTGCTGCAGACGACCCAGAGAATTTACCCCTACCCGACTTATTAGAGAAGGACCCCCAGACTGACCTCACTAGTCTTGTGCAGCTAGGGGACCGGTTAAACCCTACCGAGAGGGTACAGGCAAGACAGCTCCTGTGGGAGAAGCAGGCGATGTTCTCCCAAGAGCCCGGCTACACTACTCTAGCTGTACATAAGGTAGAGACACCTGGACAGAATCCCCTGCGACAGCCTCCCTACCGTATACCCGAAGCAGTCCGAGAAGGAATGCGGAAGGAGATACAGGAGATGGCTTGGATGGGAGTGATCGAGCACTCCGATAGTCCTTGGGCTTCACCTGTAGTCCTGGTACCTAAGAAAGATGCAACCACCCGGTTCTGTGTGGACTACAGGCGGCTCAATGAGAGGACCACCACTGACGCTTACCCGATGCCCCGGGTAGATGAATTACTAGACCGTATTGCTAGGGGACGCTATCTGACAACCATAGACCTGTGTAAAGGCTATTGGCAGATTCCCCTGGCCGAGGATGCTATCCCCAAGTCGGCATTCGTCACCCCATTCGGCCTGTACCAGTTTAAGGTCATGCCCTTTGGGATGAAGAATGCTCCGGCTACCTTCCAGCGTATGGTGGATAGACTCCTCGATGGCTTCCAGGAATTTGCTTGTGCATACCTGGACGACATTGCGGTTTACAGTGAGTCCTGGGAAGAACACCTTACCCATGTAGGGGTGGTTCTTGACAAGATTCGGGCCGCTGGCCTGACCTTGAAACCAGACAAGTGCCATCTAGGTATGGCTGAAGTACAGTACTTGGGTCACCGAGTGGGGTGTGGGAGACAGAGACCGGAGCCAGCCAAGGTAGAGGCTGTGGCTAACTGGCCCACACCTATCACTAAGACCCAAGTGCTAGCCTTCCTGGGGACGGCCGGGTATTACCGACGTTTTGTCCAAGACTACAGTACTATCGCCAAGCCCCTGACTGACCTGACTAAAATGAACCTCCCCAAACAGGTCCTGTGGTCTCCAGCTTGTGAAGCCGCGTTTCAGGCACTGAAGCAGACCCTTGTGAATGCCCCTGTCTTGGCTGCCCCAGTCCCTAACAAACGTTTTCTCATTCATACGGATGCTTCCATGTATGGACTGGGGGCTGTACTGAGTCAAGTCGGGGAGGATGGAGGAGAGCACCCTGTCGCATACCTAAGCAGAAAGTTGTTACCTCGGGAAGTGAGTTATGCGGCAGTAGAGAAGGAATGTTTAGCCCTGGTCTGGGCACTGAAGAAGTTGAACCCTTATCTATACGGACAGGAATTTTCCCTCATAACAGACCACAATCCCTTAGTCTGGCTTAACCGGGTCTCAGGAGACAATGGTAGATTGCTGAGGTGGAGTTTAGCCCTCCAGCCCTATAACTTCACCATCGGCTACCGGCCCGGTAAGCTAAATGGGAATGCAGATGGATTGTCCCGGCAAACTGACATGCCTACCACCTCCTAGTCCGGTCATCCCCAGGTTGACCCGCCAAAGGGTCGAGCCGGGTCTGCCGGAGTGTTCCACAAGGGGGGAGCTATGTGACAGACCCTTCTGTCAGGACTGAAGGAGTTAACTGTGTTTAGCTTTAAGAAGCTAATTTCTAAAGACAGGTTTGCTGGCCTCAGCTATTGTGTGCTATAATTACGTTTAAGTAATAAACATTCCATTGTTTAATCACATCTAGAGAGCAGACGCCTCAGTGATAAGAGAAGCCAAGTGTGTGTCTTGTGTTCAAGTTGTTATCAGCTTGAGCAAGGTATTCTATTGTATCATGTCAAAGGGCGTGTTCCCTCCATCTAATGTACAACAGTCTTTCAACCCCCCCATCTGGGGTCAAACCTGTATAAATACTAGGCATCTAGCCTTTAATAAATGTCATTCTGTTTTAAACCTGATGTGAAGCCTGGTCTCATGTTTGAGGGGAAAAACTGGCTGGGTTGTGAGTTGCTGATTCCCTATGCAGGAAATTGTTCATCTGGTGTTAACCCTTGGTATCCTGTTGGTACCGTAACAATTGCGATGTGGGGGTTTTGCGGTTTAGGGGTTAATAGGTTAATTATGTTTATTGCAATGTGGGGATTTTGCGGTTTAGGGGTTAATAGGGTTATTAGGTTTATTGCGATGTGGGGGTTTTGCGGTTTAGGCATTAATAGGGTAATTAGGTTTGTTGCAATGTGGGTGGTTGACGGTTGAGGGATTAAGGGGTTAATTACTATTAATTATTATTTTGCAATATGTGGGTTTGCGGTGTATGTGTTAATACTTTGTGTGGGAGGTTTGTTTGGTTTTGTTATATGTTCGTGCGAGCAGTGTTTTTTTTTTTTTTTTTAATGCTCCATTTGCCTTTTGCTGCATCTCAGTGGATTCCAAAAATGGGAGGGTGGCACCACCCTGCCATTTTCAGAATCCACCTGGATGCAGCATAAGCTGCATCCAGGTGAATTATTTTGGCTGCGCACGCAGCCAACATTCTGTTGGCTGCCTCGAGCTGCCAACATTCCATTGAGGATGTGTGCGCAACTGCCAATGGCGACGGACATTACAAACGCAATTATAGTATAGATAATAATGGCCCTTCTATTTTGGCATATAATTCAAAGTGGAGGGATAGTCTAGTCAAAATTAAACTTTCATTATTCAGATAGAGCAGGCAATTCTAAGCAACTTTATAATTTACTCCTATTATAAATTTTTCTTTGTTATTTTGGTATCTTTATTTAAAAAAGCGAGAATGTAAGCTTAGTAGCCACCAATCAGCAAGCACTACCCAGGTGCTGAACCAAAAATGTGCTGGCTCCTAAGCTTACATTCTTGCTTTTTTCAAATAAAGATACCAAGAGAACAAAGAAAAATTGATAATAGGAGTAAATTAGAAAGTTGCTTAAAATTACATGCTCTATCTGAATCATGCAAGTTTAATTTTGACTAGACTATCCCTTTATGTAATTTTTAAGGATTGTTCCCATTTGATCCTAAAATATGGAATTATGCCTGTTAAAGGGACAGTCTACACCAGAATTGTTATTTTTTTTAAAAGATAAATAATCCCTTTATAACCCATTCCCCAATTTTGCATAACCAAAGCAGTTATATTAATATACTTTTAACCTCAGTGATTATCTTGTATCTAAGCCTCTGCAAACTGCCCCTTTATTTCAGTTCTTTTGACAGACTTGCAGTTTAGCCAATCAGTGCCTGCTCCCAGATAACTTCACGCGCACGAGCACAGTGTTATCTATATGAAATACGTGAACTAACACCCTCTAGTGGTGAAAAACTGTTAAATGCATTCTGAAAAGAGGTGGCCTTCAAGGTCTAAGAAATTAGCATATGAACCTCCTAGTTTAAGCTTTCAACTAAGAATATCAAGAGAACAAAGCAAAATTGGTGATAAAAAAAAAAATGGAAAATTGTTTAAAATTACATGCCCTATCTGAATCATGAAAGTTTATTTTGGCCTAGACTGTCCCTTTAATATTGTATATGGCATGTTAAAGGGATAGGAAAGTCAAAATTAAACATGCAAGAAACAGATAGAACATGTCATTTTAAAACGTTTTTAAAATCACTTCTATTTTCAAATGTGCTTTGTTCTCTTGGTATCCTTTGTTAAAAATGAATATGCACATATCCTACACTAGTGGGAGCTAGCTGGTGGTGCCTGCACACATGTGTCTCTTGTGATTTGTTAACTGGATGCGTTCAGCTAGCTGCTAGTAGTGCAATGCTGTTCATTCAGTAAAGGATAACAAGATAATGAAGCAAATTTGATAATAGAAGTAAATTTGAAAGTTGTATAAATTTGTATGTTTGAAACGTTTGGGGTTTCCCGTCTCTTTAAATCTTCAGATTATCAGTGGCTTCTTACAGTGCCATTTTTAGCACATCAGGTTTTTTCACTGCTTCAGAAACAATGTACTTACTGTTGTTCTAAATTCAGAGTTGCATAAAAACTGTTCATTTGCTCCATTGTTACAGCCTTAGTCCATAAACTGCCATTTTATACCATATGGAAATTTGTCACTTTTTTATTATGTGTTCATCTTAAAAATTTTTACAGATCTCTTTTTGGCAGCAGATCGCCTCTGACTCTGGCATGTTTCCTGACCTCATGTCTCATTTCCTCAGTGGACTAATGAAGAACGTAATTTTAATGCCCATATGGGATAAAGTATTTTTATGGACTGTAGTAATATGAATGTGAGGTGCATTTAAAGTAAAAAAACCTTTTTGTCCATATCTTTGAAGCAATTGCTATGATTTTTTTAGAATTTTGTTTTAATGAAAATAGGGCTAGATTACAAGTGGTGCGCTATTTAGCGCTTTTGCTCAAGCATAAACTTCGCTAGAATTACACTTTTTGTGCGTGACAGATAGCACGCGTAAGTTGAACGTAAAATTAACGCAACAGTAAAACAGTAATAACTTTTACTAGAAGCATTTTTGCTGTTGAAAGTATATTGTAAAAATGTTTCTATTTAAAATTGAAATGCACTCATGTACATTTCAATTTCAATTTTGACCTTTCTATCCCTTTAAGATTACTGTGTGCTAACCCGACACCATGTTATTAAAGTGCAAAATACAAAGCGTTTTACTCTAATTTAACATTCCTATGTTCTGTATATATATATATATGATAGTGTTAATGCAAAATAGATATTTATACATCTATAGGAATAGATATATAGGTATATACAGATACATATAGAAAGATATATTAACAATAAATAACATTTTCCTGTATGTGAAGAATATTGGAATGTTAAACAGGTATAGTAAATATAAAGTAAAGCACATAAATACATAAATGCAAAATGCATAGGTACACACACACACACACGTATATATATATATATATATATATATATATATGGAGTTGAGTTTCAGAGTTCATCGCACATAGAATGGAGAAAAACAAAAACAAAAACAAATTATGGTGCAGTATGTCAGTACTAGGCAATCAAAAACTGGAGTAGAAATATGTTGGTATTTCAGACAAACTTCTCCTCTCTGGAGTTAGGTAGAGACACTTTAATTATTTTTGCTGGATTTCTTTCATTGTTGCTGTTTATTTCTTTTCCCCTTCTTTATACTTGAAAGGCTTCTCCTCTCTGGAGTATGGTATAAACTTTATGTATGCAAACCAATTAGTGCTCAGTTTACATACTATGAGATCAATTGTGGATATTAATTGCAGCACTCATGAGATGTGTATAAATGATGCTTGCAAGGACACAAAGTGAAATTTAAAATAAAAACGCTTTTATTTTCCAATGTCCAATAAAAAATGATAAACAGAAATCCTCTTTGATAATAGTCCAGATCAGGGACAGAAATAGGTGAGCAGATGAAATATAGTATATTTCTTTAAATCCGGTAGTGAGTTTTTTTTATCAGGGCTGGTGCAAAAACAGCTAGCTGATAAAAATTAGTGATATTGTGGTATAGGATGCTGTAAGTACAGCTGGAGGTAAATTCCTTGTGGTGGTTTTGAGCTCTGAAAAGCTCCCAGAGTTCAGGTGGATAAGTTGGTGTTTATGATGGAAAACCGTAATAAATAGTTACATGAACTGCTGTAAATACAGCTAGATGATGATTCCTTGTGGTTTTTTGAGCTCTAGATAGCTCACAATATCCGGATGGATGTGGATTCTTAAGCCTGTCAGTGACAGGGTCCGTTGCTGAAGTGTTTGAAGCTTGGTCTCCCTGGACAGGAAGTGACGTCAGAAGTGGGTGTGCACTTACGCGTTTCGTGAATTACATTCACTTCATCAGAGGATATATATTTATATATGTATAAAGAACCACCAACCTGCACAACGAAGCACTCCTAATAGTCCATCCGATATGTTCTGTTGAAAGAGCGGCTCTGTAGGAGGAAGGGCGGGATTCACAATCCCTTACTGGTAGGCTGCGGCAGATGATTTTTGGCGTATCTGTCTTACACGCTGCTAATAGCACAGATCCAAAGGGTGAAAAAAGCGCTCAAAGCCCAAGATGTATAAAAAAACAAAGAGTTTATTGGGACACTAAAAACATTAAAGTCCTATCGAGGACATATTGTAATCCAGGTTGTAATGCAGGTGCACAGAGCAGACATGTTTTGTGCTTAAACAGCACTTGTTCACTGCTTACCTGTGCACCTGCAAAGGCCTGCCTTTTAATTTGAAAAATTTAAAGTGATATTTTGCATATGTATAACCTGGAACTCTCTATTATTGTGTATAAATTAATACAACATTTTTAAATATACTATGAATAGATGTGACATAGGAACAAAAAACTTTGTGAACATCATATTTACAAAATAATTCTATACTACAGATCTAGAAAAATACCAATCTTAATACTTATAAGAAGATCTAATATATATTAATAGCTAAACATTATAAGCTTTGTAATTAGCATGGAAGAACAGAATATATTATTTAGGGTCTACTAGTTAGATGTGAACACTGATCTACTACACAAATAAATCTAGATCTCTTCTCTTATTTATCCCTAGAGGGTAGCTTGTTTGTAAAGTGAAAATCCAAAAGATTTCTCTTTTGTCTAGACTCATTTCCCTGTTACCTCCTCTATTCCATATGGGTACAAAATCTATGCCCTGTACTGTTAGTGCATTGACATCAGAATTATGGAAATCCCTGAAGTGTCTAGCTATTGATAATGTGTATCTGACTTTTCATCTTCAATACTACGAGGATGCTCTAAGAATCTTTCCTTAATGGTTTTACCTGTATACTGCTTGAAACAGATTTCACATGTTAAGAGATATACTACATGGGTAGTTGAACAATGTATTGAAAAATTAATTTTATGCTGTTTTTGAGTTACTGATGAGATTATTGTATCCCCTTCCGTCACAAAGTTACATGTTCTACAGATCGGTCTTCTACATTTAAAGAAACCTTTCCTTCTTTGAAGCCAGCTCTTATTCGAAATAGGCTTTAGCTCTGATGGAGATAAATAATTTAAGAGAGTCTTGCCTCTTTTGGGTATGAAATTCCATCCCTCCTGCATGATTTCTTTTAAGATTGGATCTGAATATAGAATAGGTATGGAATCTCCGACTATACTGCACATTTTATTAAATTCCAAACTGTAATTAGTGATAAATTTTAATTTCTTAGAATTCACATTAACACTATTCTGTCTCTTTACATGTAAAAGTTTTTCTCTGGGGATTTTATCCACATTATGTTTGGCTTTATTTAGTTCCTCATCCGTGTACCCCCTACTTTTAAGTCTTTCTAAGGCAGCAATTGCCTGTTTTTTAAATTCTCCTTCAGTCGAACAATTTATTTTTATTCTGATCAATTCCCCCTTTGGGATTGCTTTGATCACATGTCTTGGATGACAAGAGTCATGTTTAAGAATTGTATTGCCTGCTGTGGGTTTCCTAAATAGGGTAGTATTTATAGTTTGCTCCTCTTCATCAATAAAGAGTATCAAGTCAAGAAAGTTGATTTTGGAGGTATTGTGTTCACTCGTAAATTTTATGCCACATTCATTAGTAATTACATATTGGCAGAACTTCTCAGCCTCCATGGATTCTCCATCAAAAATAAATAGAAGATCATCTATATAAGGAAAAAAAGCAACAATCTGTTTTTTAAATGGATTCCTATCTCCAAAGACGTGGGACAGCTCCCACCAACCCATAAAAAGGTTGGCGTACGAGGGAGCAAACTTGGCCCCCATAGCTGTCCCACGTCTCTGGAGATAGAAACCACTCTCAAACTTAAAGAAATTGTTACTAAGTAGATATTCTATGGCCCTTGTCAAAAAAACCTTGGTGGCTGAGTCATAATTACTGTAATGATCAAGAAAAAATTTGATTGCAGTAATGCCTTTCTCATGTTATATAGACGTGTATAAAGAAGATACATCTACAGTTATTAATCTATACATTGGTTTCCAATGTATATTATCAAGTTTCCTCAATAGTGTAGTAGTATCTTGTATATAGCTAGCTAAATTTCTTACCAATGGCTGCAAAAAGGAATCTATTAACTTTGATAGTGATTCATTTAGTGAGTTAATGCCTGCTATAATGGGCCTTCCTGGGGGCGAAACTAGGTCCTTGTGTATTTTTGGAAAATAATGAAAAATTGGAATAACTGGAAATTCTGTAATTAATGCTTTTTGTATAGATTCATTAATGATATTGTTCTGCCTCGCATAATATATTATATCCAATAATTCATTCTTGAATTTTTTGGTAGGGTTGTCTCTTAGTTTTTCATATACATTCCTATCATTTAGTTGTCTTGTTGCCTCGGCAACATAATCTTTTCTATCTAACACAACCAGATTACCGCCTTTATCAGATTGTCTGATGATAAGGTCTTCATTATCAGTCAAAGCTTTTAAAGCTGCTTTCTCTGCATAGGTAAGGTTAGTTTTTTGATTATATTTAGTTTTAGTTTTATTTCTGTTTTTATCATCCAAAGATCTTAATTTATCCTCAATTTGATTTTTGAAAGATATCTAAAATTTTTGGTCTCATTTGTACTGGATACTAAAGGAACTTGAATTTGTTATATGTTTAAGTGAAATCCCCCTTCTGTCAGGTAGGCCTAGTTTTTCTCCCTGATTGTCCTGCTCAAGTTTTTCAAGGTCATATATACTACACCAATCAGAAAATTGTAACTCATCTATTGCTATATTATTTGTGCTATCAGTGTGTTCACTGATACTGTCAGTTTGAACTTGTTCAGAATCTTTAATGGTATAAAACTGCTTACGCAAAGTGATTTTGCGCACAAACCTATTAATATCTAAAATAGTATCAAACATGTTAAAGTGACTAGTCGGTACAAAATTAAGTCCCTTAGATAGCACTGCTATTTCGATGTTACTCACGGTATATGTATACACACACATACATACATACACATATTTAGACATGTATATGATTGTAGATATACAATATTGCCCTTTGTAGTCAAACACCTTGTCATATACCATATACATTTGAACCCTTATAACTTTTTTTTTATTAACATTTATGTGAATAGTGTTTATCAGATAATGTTTGCTCAGTGTGCCTAGAGGGATATGGCTGCACATCACTGATGAGGCCCACATTAGGCCTAAACGTACATCTGGGGATTTGCCGTTTCTCTCATTCAGAGAGGGATTGCATGGTATTTTGGGGCGGGACTGTTAAGTCAGGGTCATACTGATATACTACAGGAAAGTTCTTCTCTGTGAAAGGCACATGTTGAGCAAAAAGAGGCTGCTGCTTGGGTGGTAATTAACCATAGAATAAGCTATTATGATATTGTTCGTTCTCAGGTTGAGCACTTCTCTCTTTCTATTTATTTAGTGTTTATATGAGTGCAACTGTAATTTTCAATGTCACATAACAAATACTCCAAAAAGATTAAATTGAATAATATTAAATGATATCAAAATTCCAAACGGTGAATAAAGGTGAAAGGGACCCAGCCTATCCCCATTCAGACTTGCATACAGAACATACACACTCCAAACAAACACATACATTTCCCTTAGGCGTCCCTATGGGAAAGAAAAAAAGGGGTCATCTCCAAACTGAGCACAGTTCATCAAAAGGAGGCCAGGGGTGGTAAAAATAACTTTTGTAATTTACTTATAGCGAAACAGAACATGTGATTTTGATTGAAGTTGCAACAAAATTATAACAAAGTTCAATCCCCAGCTGCTACAGTGTCTCCTTTAATGCTGTGAAATTACAACACTCCTCTCCTCTTGAACCTCACACTTCATCTGTTTAAATATATGCAACAGAGCGGTGTTAGTATGGAATATTCCCAAGCCTGGGGTATGCGTTATATCCATAAAACTGTAATCTGTGTAACAGTGTCCCAGAAGCATACAAAAGCCTCTGTTATGACTCATGTGGATGTGATGTATAGCTCCAATGTTCGGTGTGTCAGCTAGCGTATTAAACCAACCCTAAAGAGCCCAAACTTGCCATTTGAGTGATGTGGCCCATATATTGAACAAGGGGTATACAAATGATACTTGCAATTACCGTCCGCTGATTAGCTGCACCGGTCAGTCCATTTCCTTAAGCTAAAAACGTCACCATAGTGCTCCGTGACCATACGCTCTAAGAGCGTGATGCTATACATCAACAAACCACTCCACAGGTAGGTTCAGCCGTACACTGCTTCATCAAATATACAGTGAACACTGCTTTTATCTACTTTAAATATGTACATTTGGGAAATCCTAATATTTAATATATATACAACGTCAGTATGTATCTTCATTGCTTGTCATTACCTAATATTTACATGTGTTAGTTAAGGAGGAAATTACCTTCAAATCTTATAAATCATTATGATACCTATACTATTCCTCTAATCCCACATATTTTGCCAATCACAAAATAGTAGCCTCCAAATATACTTAACAGAAAGTACAGGTCCCATTGTAATAGAAAAGAGGGATCTATATAAGTAAAGCAGATCTCTATATAAAAAAAAAACCCAGGGGATGTCTCTATTCAGCCCCCTGGGTGATAGAGTATCCAATTTCCTAATCCACTGGGCCTCCTTTCTAAAAAGAGACTTCTGTCTGTCACCCGCTCTTCTAGGTAGTGGAGCATCATCAACAACTTGAAACCTAAGTTGACTTTTATTGTGAGAATGAGTAATGGAATAGTGTGCTACAAGTGCATCTATATCTCTGTTGGTTATGGCTGCCTTGTATTGTCTTATACGGTCTCTAACACTCTGTGTGGTCTCACCCACATATGCCAGCCCACACGGGCATTTGATGACGTATATTACGTAATCTGAGTTACAAGTATATATATTTTTTATCCCAATCTTACATCCAGTGTGCGGATGTCTGTGTGTAAGTAGTCACCTTTAATTAAAGAATTACATTGTGCATAATTGTAACAAGGAAAGGAACCTTTCTTGTGCAGGGGGTGTGCAGAACTTGTTTAACCAAAATCTGTCCTCATGAAATCATCCCTCAGATTCCTGTTTCTTTTATATGAAAAGAGTGGGGGATATTTAAATACTTTTGATATTTGGGGATCCTCTTCTAATAGGTACCAGTGCTTTTCTACCATGGATCTTAGTTTCCTACTATGTAAACCATATTGAGTGACAAGGGGGCAGAAAATTTAGGGTCAGATTTCTGTCTGGAGGATAACAAACCTTGTCTATCTGTTGTACTTGTGCAAAATTATCTTTTACAACATTCTCAGGATAACCAATCGCCTTAAATGTATTAGCCATTTGGTCTAGCCTGATTTGGGCTTTTATAGGTTCCAAAACAATCCTCTTAGTTCTCAATAATTGGCTATAGGGTAGGCTTTTAATCATTGCTGAGGGATGAAAGCTGTCACACATTACTAGATTGTTCCTATCAGTAGCTTTACTAAATATATCAGACTCTTGTCTGTCTCATCTAGTAATGACCAATGTGTCTAGAAAGCTAACATTTTCAGTCTTGGACTCCACTGTAAATTTCATAAAATCAGTTTTGCGATTAAGTTTATTCACAAAGGAGTTCAAGAAATCTGAATCACCTGTCCATATGAAGAATATGTTGTCTATATATCGATACCAACATACTATATGCTCTATCTACATATCCTTTATATAGACAAACTGCTCCTAAAAATCATCCCACAAATAGATTTGCATATGTGGGAGCGACATTAGAGCCCATAGCCGTGCCCCGGTTCTGGACATAGAAGGTGTCCTCAAACAGGAAGTAATTCTCATACATAATGATCTCCAATAGGTCTTTGATCAATCCTCTTTCAGAAGGAGTATATAATCCCTCTTTCTCAAAGTAATGGAAGACACTCCTGAAAGAGGATTGATCAAAGTGTGTTGTCATTTCACGGATTTAAGGAGACACTGTAGCAGCTGGGGATTGAACTTTGTTATAATTTTGTTGCAACTTCAATCAAAATCACATGTTCTGTTTCACTACAAGTGGATTACAAAAGTTATTTTTACCCCCGTGCTTCCTTTTGATGAACGGTGCTCAGTTTGGAGATGACCCATTTTTTTCTTTCCCATAGGGAAGCCTAAGGGAAATGTATGTGTTTGTTTGGAGTGTGTATGTGCTGTATGCAGGTCTGATTGGGGATGAACTGGGTCCCTTTCACCTTTATTCACCGTTTGGAATTTTAATATCATTAAATATTATTCAATTTAATCTTTTTGGTGTGCTGAGTGTTTGTTATGTAATGAGTTTTGGGTATGTAGGCGATACCTTACTTGTGCACCTCTGATATAGAAGAATTTATCTATTTAATACAATAAGTAAAGCTGTTACATTGTGTTATTTTTAGGTAATTTTAAATAAGTTTATTTTGTTTTTGGTGCAGCTTTATTTAAATGCACTGCCCTTTACACAAGATTTTCATGCAATTGCACTCTCATGATCGCGTTCACTTTCAACTTGTAATACGAGAAAGGTATGCGTGCTATTTCCATCTCGTACAAAAAGCTGATATTGCTCAGGCACAACAGTTAGCACACCACTTGTAATCTAGCCCATAATGGGCTGGCTAATTTCATATTTTTCTCAAATTGCAAAACAAATAGTAAAATGGGATATCTACCCTCGAAAAGCTTACTTTATAGCTGACTTTGTAGCTGGAAACAATAGCTGAAGCTGGTTAAAGGGATATGAAACCAAAAAAAATGATTTAGTGATTCAGACAGACCATACAATTTAAAAAATAAATTCAATTTACTTCTATTATCAAATTTGCTTAATTCCCATGGTATTCTTTGTTAAAGAGATACCTAGGTCGGTGTCTAGAGCACTGCATGGCAGGGAATAGTGCTGCCATCTAGCATTCTTGCAGATAGATCAAATTCTAGCAAAACTGTTGCCACTGTGTATAGAAACAGAGAAATATAGAATTTCACAGTACATAAGAACCAAAAAGGCCCATCAAGTCTACCCATTTTACATGTTACTGTTTTCTTAGAATAGCCTAATGCATGTCCCAAGCGTTTTTAATTATTTTACAGTTGCTGTGTTTACCGCTTCTATTGGAATTTATTCCGTGAATCTACCAGCCTTTCTGTGTAGCGCTTTAGTCATGTACACGCTCCTGAGCTTACTTAGGCCTAGATTTAGAGTTTGGCGGTAGCCGTGAAAACCAGCGTTAGAGGCTCCTAACGCTGGTTTTAGGCTACCGCCGGTATTTGGAGTCTTTCAAAAAAGGGTCTAACGCTCACTTTTCAGCCGCGACTTTTCCATACCGCAGATCCCCTTACGTCAATTGCGTATCCTATCTTTTCAATGGGATCTTTCTAACTCCGGTATTTAGAGTCGTGTCTGAAGTGAGCATTAGAAATCTAATGACAAAACTCCAGCCACAGAAAAAAGTCAGTAGTTAAGAGCTTTCTGGGCTAACGCCGGTTCATAAAGCTCTTAACTACTGTACTCTAAAGTACACTAACACCCATAAACTACCTATGTACCCCTAAACCGAGGCCCCCCCCCACATCGCCGACACTCGAATATTTTTTTTTAACCCCTAATCTGCCGACCGCCACCTACGTTATACTTATGTACCCCTAATCTGCTGCCCCTAACACCGCCGACCCCTATATTATATTTATTAACCCCTAACCTGCCCCCCACAACGTCACAGCCAGCTACCTACAATAATTAACCCCTAATCTGCCGACCGCAAAGAGCCGCCACCTACATTATAGCTATGTACCCCTAATCTGCTGCCCCTAACACCGCCGACCCCTATATTATATTTATTAACCCTTAATCTGCCCCCCTCAACGTCGCCTCCACCTGCCTACACTTATTAACCCCTAATCTGCCGAGCGGACCGCACCGCTACTATAATAAAGTTATTAACCCCTAATCCGCCTCACTAACCCTATAATAAATAGTATTAACCCCTAATCTGCCCTCCCTAACATTGCCGACACCTAACTTCAATTATTAACCCCTAATCTGCCGACCTAATCTCGCCGCTATTCTAATAAATCTATTAACCCCTAAAGCTAAGTCTAACCCTAACACTAACACCCCCCTAAGTTGAATATAATTTTAATCTAACGAAATTAATTAACTCTTATTAAATAAATTATTCCTATTTAAAGCTAAATACTTACCTGTAAAATAAATCCTAATATAGCTACAATATAAATTATAATTATATTATAGCTATTTTAGGATTTATATTTATTTTACAGGTAACTTTGTATTTATTTTAACCAGGTACAATAGCTATTAAATAGTTAAGAACTATTTAATAGCTAAAATAGTTAAAATAATTACAAATTTACCTGTAAAATAAATCCTAACCTAAGTTACAATTAAACCTAACACTACACTATCAATAAATTAATTAAATAAAATACCTATAATTATCTACAATTAAACCTAACACTACACTATCAATAAATAAATTAAATACAATTCCTACAAATAAATACAATGAAATAAACTAACTAAAGTACAAAAAATAAAAAAGAACTAAGTTACAAAAAATAAAAAAATATTTACAAACATTAGAAATATATTACAACAATTTTAAACTAATTACACCTACTCTAAGCCCCCTAATAAAATAACAAAGCCCCCCAAAATAAAAAAATGCCCTACCCTATTCTAAATGACTAAAGTTCAAAGCTCTTTTACCTTACCAGCCCTGAACAGGGCCCTTTGCGGGGCATGCCCCAAGAAGTTCAGCTCTTTTGCCTGTAAAAAAAAACATACAATACCCCCCCCAACATTACAACCCACCACAAACATACCCCTAATCTAACCCAAACCCCCCTTAAATAAACCTAACACTAAGCCCCTGAAGATCTCCCTACCTTGAGTTGTCTTCACCCAGCCGAGCCAAATTCTTCATCCAAGCGGAGCAAGAAGAGGTCCTCCATCCGGTAGAAGTCTTCATCCAAGCGGGGCAGAAGAGGTCTTCCATCCGATTGAAGTCTTCATCCAAGAGGCATCTTCTATCGTCATCCATCCGGAGCGGAGTGGCAGCATCCTGAAGACCTCCGACGCGGAACACCCATCCTGGCCGACGACTGAACGACGAATGATGGTTCCTTTAAATGACGTCATCCAAGATGGTGTCCCTCGAATTCCGATTGGCTGATAGGATTCTATCAGCCAATCGGAATTAAGGTAGGAAAATTCTGATTGGCTGATGGAATCAGCCAATCAGATTGAGCTCGCATTCTATTGGCTGATCGGAACAGCCAATAGAATGTGAGCTCAATCTGATTGGCTGATTGGATCAGCCAATCGGATTGAACTTGATTCTGATTGGCTGATTCCATCAGCCAATCAGAATATTCCTACCTTAATTCCGATTGGCTGATAGAATCCTATCAGCCAATCGGAATTCGAGGGACGCCATCTTGGATGACGTCATTTAAAGGAACCGTCATTCGTCGTTCAGTCGTCGGCCAGGATGGATGTTCCGCGTCGGAGGTCTTCAGGATGCTGCCGCTCCGGATGGATGACGATAGAAGATGCCTCTTGGATGAAGACGTCAATCGGATGGAAGACCTCTTCTGCCCCGCTTGGATGAAGACTTCTACCGGATGGAGGACCTCTTCTTGCTCCGCTTGGATGAAGGATTTGGCTCGGCTGGGTGAAGACGACTCAAGGTAGGGAGATCTTCAGGGGCTTAGTGTTAGGTTTATTTAAGGGGGGTTTGGGTTAGATTAGGGGTATGTGGGTGGTGGGTTGTAATGTTGGGGGGGGTATTGTATGTTTTTTTTTACAGGCAAAAGAGCTGAACTTCTTGGGGCATACCCCGCAAAGGGCCCTGTTCAGGGCTGGTAAGGTAAAAGAGCTTTGAACTTTAGTAATTTAGAATAGGGTAGGGCATTTTTTTATTTTGGGGGGCTTTGTTATTTTATTAGGGGGCTTAGAGTAGGTGTAATTAGTTTAAAATTGTTGTAATATATTTCTGATTTTTGTAAATATTTTTTTATTTTTTGTAACTTAGTTCTTTTTTATTTTTTGTACTTTAGTTAGTTTATTTCATTGTATTTATTTGTAGGAATTGTATTTAATTTATTTATTGATAGTGTAGTGTTAGGTTTAATTGTAGATAATTATAGGTATTTTATTTAATTAATTTATTGATAGTGTAGTGTTAGGTTTAATTGTAACTTAGGTTAGGATTTATTTTACAGGTAAATTTGTAATTATTTTAACTATTTTAGCTATTAAATAGTTCTTAACTATTTAATAGCTATTGTACCTGGTTAAAATAAATACAAAGTTACCTGTAAAATAAATATAAATCCTAAAATAGCTATAATATAATTATAATTTATATTGTAGCTATATTAGGATTTATTTTACAGGTAAGTATTTAGCTTTAAATAGGAATAATTTATTTAATAAGAGTTAATTAATTTCGTTAGATTAAAATTATATTTAACTTAGGGGGGTGTTAGTGTCCGGGTTAGACTTAGCTTTAGGGGTTAATACATTTATTAGAATAGCGGCGAGATTAGGTCGGCAGATAAGGGGTTAATAATTGAAGTTAGGTGTCGGCGATGTTAGGGAGGGCAGATTAGGGGTTAATACTATTTATTATAGGGTTAGTGAGGCGGATTAGGGGTTAATAACTTTATAATAATAGCGGTGCGGTCCGCTCGGCAGATTAGGGGTTAATAAGTGTAGGCAGGTGGAGGCGACGTTGTGGGGGGCAGATTAGGGGTTAATAAATATAATATAGGGGTCGGCGGTGTTAGGGGCAGCAGATTAGGGGTACATAGGGATAATGTAAGTAGCAACGGTTTACGGAGCGGCAGATTAGGGGTTAATAATAATATGCAGGGGTCAGCGATAGCGGGGGCGGCAGATTAGGGGTTAATAAATGTAAGGCTAGGGGTGTTTAGACTCGGGGTACATGTTAGAGTGTTAGGTGCAGACATAGGAAGTGTTTCCCCATAGCAAACAATGGGGCTGCGTTAGGAGCTGAACGCGGCTTTTTTGCAGGTGTTAGGTTTTTTTTCAGCTCAAACAGCCCCATTGTTTCCTATGGGGGAATCGTGCACGAGCACGTTTTTGAGGCTGGCCGCGTCCGTAAGCAACTCTGGTATCGAGAGTTGCAGTGGCGTTAAATATGCTCTACGCTCCTTTTTTGGAGCCTAATGCAGCCATTCTGTGGACTCTCAATACCAGAGTTATTTTAAAGGTGCGGCCAGAAAAAAGCCAGCGTTAGATACGCGGGTCCTTACCGACAAAACTCTAAATCTAGCCGAAAGTAAATTAGAAAGTTGTTTAAAATTGCATGCTCTATCTGAATCATAAAATAAAAAGTTTGGTCTTGCCTAGTTATTCTTTAAATTAAAAAAAAAAAATTGTCTCAAAGATTGAGCTAGCTTTATCACAGTTATAAAACAGTCTAAATTGATCAACTTTTGAAGGTACAGTAGTCTTTAAAAGTTTAATTTGTATAGTTGTTTATGTTTTTTAACTGACATTGCCCACTATTGTTAAACATCATTAGATGTGAATTAAGTTTTAAAGTCAGTAGGTGCAGAAAATGGAATAAAAATCCCTGACTTTACCTCTTAAGTCAGTTGGATAGCTGGCCCGTTAAACTTCTAATTTTGTTTAATAATTAACTATCCATATTGGTTGTGAAAGATAACTCTATAAATAATAAGTTGACATTATAGTTGGTGCATACTCGCAGTGCTAGAAATAGACCCCACAGTTAAAATGAAGGAGAATTCATATACATTATTTAAAATTCATTATAAACACGAGGCATGCTTAGATATCACATTTTAATTTATTTTATTTTTTGCAGACAAATGCAGTTAACATGCCACTTTGTTCAACAGTTCAGGAGTCCACAGAACTTTCTTCTTGAGAAGTCCCTTCCAGGAGGCCCACCAGTGTGTTTGTAGACAGGGCCTTGGTGGGAGGACATAACAGGGCATGTTGTGGGTGGGGCCAGGTAGGTCATGACCAGGATTGGATTGTGTCAACTGTGGGATTGGGAGTGCCAGATGCTGAGCTGGCCTTGTTGTGCGTGAGGCTAACTGGAGCTGCCACAGTGCCTGGGCAAAGTTGTGGCAAGAAGCCAGCTAGGGGGCAAATGTGGGGCCAGCCATTATGCTGAGGTAGCATGTGACCACCTGGCCCCACTGGCGATACCACTGTGCACCAGCAAGCAATACAGTTGTCAGCTGTTTACATCAAGGAGTCTATATCCACTAGTCCCAGGACATTCAAGAGAGGGTGCATCTGGTATCTGCAGCATAGTTTACACTTTATTTACTGCCTCCATTTAGGGAAGTTTACTATAAAATCTTGTGAGACTATGGTGAGGAAACTTTGAGGTTATCTCACTTTTTTACATAGTGGTGTAACATGTCCCTTTAATTACGACCACTGCCATGAAAATGAGCTAATTGCAATGCTAACTGTCATAGAGAGTTAAAAAATAGAGATAAAACTGCAAATCTAAACAAATGGAAAAAGATAGTTTTTTTTAAATTATTGTAGACGGGCTAGGTATTCAAATAGGAACACAAAATGAAGGGTTTATATAATAATTAATATGCAATAATTATAGGAATTTTATCCTTAAAGCTTCATTTTTTCTATTCATTTGTTGCACTCAGATCTCATATCATTTTCTAGTCATAAATCTGATGCTATAAAATTTCTATTTAATTTTTTTATTTTGCAAGTAGCTAAGGACCTATAAACTCCTGTTATTTTTCTTGGCATATAATCACATTATTTCCCTTGAAAATCACACAGTTGCTTTTACTTTATACGTTTCTGTCTATTTTTTTTTAATATAGTTATAAAAATATATGCAACATTTTGTAACATGTGTTTGAATGAGGATACTCTGGGGACAATACAGGCAGACGTGTTTTTTTTTTTTCTAGAACCATGAGCTGTGCTAGTTACTTGAACTGTCTATTGCAGTTTTCTGCAGTGCAAACTCAAATGAAAGTATATAAAGTTCTGATAACTGGTACACTATACCCCTAGGGCTATGGAAAGATTGTCCTTGCCTGGTAGTAACATATATTTTATTAATTTGTAGAAATGCCTAGAACAAAAATGAATAATAATAAAACCATACAGCTAAACTGTATGCATTTTCAAATTTGTTTTTTAAATAGTGTAAATATTGAAATATGCAGGTTGTATATCTGAGATACTATGGGATCAATTATATCTCTGATAATTATGTTTTATAGCTCTATTTAAATATTTATAGAATGTTATTGTTTGTGATGGCTGCTTTTATTTTTAAATTCACATTAGCAACAGCCTCAAATTAAGACCAGATTACAAGTGGAGCACTTTTGATAGTGCAGGCTATGCTCCCTAGTCAAACAGGATGATCTTCCTGGTGTCATTATGAAGTAATCAATGACTCCAGACTAGTCATCAGAAGCCATCCTGAAGTATGCCCACAGGCCAAAATATTTAAACTAGATGATTCCTGAGTCATTCACTGGCTGTTCATGCATTTGACGTTATTGGTGAGATAATCTGCTAATCATTCTGAAGTCATCACCTAAATTTTCCGTTAGCTGATGACTTTAAAAGCCTGATGATGTCTGATGATGTGCAAATGACTTCTAAAGTAGTTTGATGATCATCAAATGACTCTAGGATGGTCTCTAAAGTAATCCTGTTTGTCTTGGGCTATCAATATAGCAGACACGTGCTCTCAGAATAGTGCACAATTTGTTATTACACATGAATGGTAAAAATATTGGGTTAGCACACTCTCCAGTGCATTAAGGTACGTATTTACCCCTTTAAAAAAAAAGAAGAAAACAAATTAATACTGACGAATTTTGCATCTGAAAACGAATGCACATGTTTAAAATATATATGCAGCTGGTATAAAATGTCATTGGAAACACATGAAAGAGAAACCAGTTTTACAGTACACTGTCCCTTTACTCATAAAGTAATCTGTTAAATGTAAATAAGATTGCAATGTGGTTTATCTATTATAAGAACTTTGATGTCCCTCAGAACACATAAACATATTACAAAATACACATGTTCATTGCATTATATGAATCCCCTTCATTTCTTAATAAACAAAGCAAAAGGGAGAGAAAAGAGGATGTGGGGGCACATACTAGGCCAGATTATAAATGGAGCGCTAATTAATACTCCTGCTCCAGCGTTAATTGCGCTAAAAGTACTTTTTTTGCTCTAGTTGGGTTGCCGTCATATATACATACATATCCATCTTTAGACATTTATATGTATGTATGACTATTTTAAAGCCCTTTGCCTGCCTTTTTTTTTCTAACACATGATATTTCATATCTTCGAGCCTTTATGATGAAGGAGATCCCTCATATATACAGTAAAATATTTAAAACAGGGGTGGAGTCAACTGCCAAGCTGAGTAGACATGTCTGCATGGAGCTCCATGCAGATTCTAGTCATATACCGTCTAATTTCGGCATTTGTGGACAGATTGATCCCAGGAGTGGACTACACTTAGCCGGATAGCCATTTGATCACCCGGTGAGAAGATCCTGTGCTTCCCGCATTGGACCATCAAATCTAGCGCTGGGAGGTGCAGTTGCCTACACGGAGCACGGCCGGACACCTTATCAGGACTCACAAACCCTATCGACCATCTGCCCTACTAGATCACCCGGTAGTAGGAGCTCAAAAAAACAGGAACCGAGAGAGAGAACCAAGAGTAACCGCAGGCTACTACAACCGGACTAATGGACACACAGGTACAGGGGGGATAGAGGATCTCATAAGTACATCAGGACCTAGATCTCCCAACCCCCCCCCCTATATCAAACAGACAGACTCTCAAAAAATCCAATCTTCTGCTCCAGAATGGCTGCCTCGTTCCACTGAGACTTCCCTCTTAAGGTGGTTTCAGTGAAATAGAAGACATGGACAGCTGACTTTTCCCCCCTCCCCCTTTGCAGGAGAGGGGTCCTCGTTAAGCTAAAAGGTTCACCACCAGCCTGTTTACTTATTACATATCCAGATAATATTTCAGAGACGTATTAAGTAACCTAATTTATCTTCTAAATTAAGTGATGAGATACATCTAGCTATAGCCATTCCTAGAGACAATCTCCCAGCTGTTAATACCTTTGGAGATCCACCACACATAGTATCATAGTTTCAGACTCTGCAGTGTTTATCCTTGTTCTTCACTATTCTTTCAGATAATTCCTCCCCCTGGGTCGATATAGTTCCCTAGGAGGTGTCTTAACCAATACAACAGAATTCTTTCCAATAGGCCAACAGTAATTTTTCTATCTCTATGCAGGCATAGAACCATTATTATGCACCTCAACCCTTTTAGATAGAGCCCTATTGCACTGCCTCTATGGCATAGTAACGGTAGCCTAATCTGTAACTTCCTCCTAGGCTAAATCTCCCTAAAAAACTGAGTTAATATAATTTTCAATAGTTAATAGTTCCCCTTGGGGTGTAAGTCCCCTAGGCGGGTAATTTTTGTCCTAAACCAACATTCCCCCCCATAACAAAATTGTTTTAATCCCCTTAATGGGGACTGTAGAGGTCGACTTAGTATCTTAGTCATGCCTCAACTTTGGAGGATTAACCTTCCACCTCACTTCTGAGAAATCACAAGACTTCACTTACCCAGATTCCTTTGTTACAACCCTAAGAGGTTATATTAGAACTCAATACACATTGAAGTTACTACTAGAGTTAATCTTTGCCCAGCTTGTTGATAACAGTGTGTCTTTTGTTTTCTTGTATATAAGTGTTTTCTCTTTTCTTTTTCCGAAATTCTTTGTTGTGTTTCACTAACAATTTATAATTTTTTATGACTTTATAGCTTGACTTCTCCTTATTTCAAATTCAAAATTTGTGCCAAGGTAAAAGTGCGCAGATCTTTTCCCCATCTGCTGTAACCCCGGCTGGGGCTTTCAATTCTCGGATCTCCAGGAGTGGTAAGACTCCTTTAATCCCACCCTTTTCCCTACCCTTTACCTCACTCTGCTACCTGACCCCTCCCCTCTGCCACCCCCCAAAAAAAGGGGTGATTGAGGATGGAATGTACATTAGAAACCCTCACATTAGAAACCCTAACTTGTATGCCCCAAACCAAGCTCAACCCAGCTTCTTGAGAGACCTTTTGCTTAAGGTAGATGCAATAAAAGTGGGAACTCTGATCCTGGTGGGGGAACTTTAACATAGTCTGGGACCCACAGATGGATAAGAGGCTCCAAAAAAGTAAAAACTTAGACTCATACATGGTTAATTCTGCCTCCAAGTTTAGATCCTATGTTGTCCAATACAATCTTTAGGATATCTGGCTGACTCTTTACCCCAGCAATAGGTACTTTACCCTTTTCCCCAAACCACATAACTCCTACTCCCGACTAGATCACTTATTTACAGATTCTTGGACTCTGGACAAAGTCATTAAATCTCAGATTACAGTATGCTCATGGTCTGACCATGATATCTTGACCTTCACACTATCCACAGATACCCAACTCTCCTCCCTTCTTGTTTTAAACAGATTCACCAAGCGCCTGCTGAAAATGACCCTTAGCTCAGATAAATTGACCCCTAGTGGTCAAAACATAGGAAATAAAATGACTCAGAATTCTATCAGAGCGCCAACCCTAGAAGGCAGGGTCTTAAATACACCAAAAACTTCACAAATGTATTTTAGTGTATTTATTACAACACAATAAAAACAATAATAGACGGTTAACTTTCCAACAATGTTCATGTGTGTTTGGTGATACAATGAGACCAGTATTAATGGAGCCCAATATTGTACTTAAACAGCATTGATAGCTAAAATTGACAAACAGTTTATTAAAAAAAGTCCTCAGGAAATTCAGGATATTAAAAACAGATTTACGTTTTAAAAGTTAAGAACGATCTAAATGTCCCTCATGGATCCATGTTAACAGTCTAGTAATTATTCCAACCATTCATTGGAGCCAATGCACTCAATATTGGAGCTTTTAACACCAATAACTGCCTTTTAGCAGATTAAAAATTCTGATGGTTTGTTAAAACCTCCCTTTAACAAATCATTAAGTGGGATAACCTGTATACCTCAAATGATACTTCTTACTGGTTAAGTGGATGGAGAGCAGAGTGTGGTTAAACTCTCAATGGCACCTAACTCTCAATAACAATCTGGATTACCTGATTAAAATCCTCAAAATGGATCCTAGATCCTTGTGTAGCAGTTTGGAACACAAATCAACAAATGAATATAGATGAATAAATAAAAATGGTTAATATCGTTTTTCAGTGATGCAAATAATTGCTGTGCCAATTTAAAAAAGTTAAAAACTTACAATATTAAAGTGTCTCCTAAAAAACAATACGCAGTCTGATTAGAAATCCTTTCTTAAACGTGATATAAGAATTTTTCAAAAAACGTGAAAAAAGAACAAAGTCAAATGATTTAGTGAAAAAATATTGCAGTGAAAAAACGGTCTGGTGATTAATCCTCAATTCAGTGCTTGATCCAAAAAATAAAATTATATATAATAAACCTATAAAGTGTCAAACTAATCCAATTGAAGATGAGTGTGCTATGTAAAAATCAAAAATCAAAGAGTTTGTATGCAAAAAATGTTAAGTCTTAAATATCCTCACGGTCCTATGTGTGCAAGATTTTTCAGGCAGCCCTGGGTCCCTTTGCCCCCAAGCGTGCGGTCCCTCAGCCCTTTCAAGCCTTTGTTCCCTCTGCTTGCTAGCTCACGGTCCCTCTGCCGAAAAAATATATAATAGTGTAGATTGCTACAGATAGGTGAATAATGTGAAATAACACTTACCAGCCAACGCGTTTCGGTCCGAAATGACCTTTCTCAAGACTGGTTTTACCTATTATGCAGGGCATTTAAATACCCTGTCGCAAATAACCTTTCCATAGCACCGGAAGTGTTTGATTAAAACCTCCGTTTTTTGAATATTCCTCTTGATGTCATTCTAACGTGTATTTACAACTGTGGAAACTTATATGATCCTCCTATTGTTTAAACTCAAATATATAAAAACCATTGTATAGTTGTTCTTAGGTTATTTTCTAACCCGATTTTCGTCCATTTCTATTGGTTGTTCTGGTGGCCTAAATTCCTTCTGTAATTCGCTGTTCTTGGGGGTGTGTGACATATATGTTTTCTTATTGGATGGTTTGCCTTATGCGTGTGCTTGTATTTCCTTATGATAATTAGTTCAAAATATCGCTACAGAAGAAATCAACATTTTATCTGCTTTAGCTATATTCCTAATATTCATGAACTTTTTCAATACGTGAATATTATATCTTAAGGCATTTCATGATCGTTGGTGATCTTTTGGCCTTCCCAATTTGTTTGGGTTATTCTGGTAGGCTAGATCGCTCCTTTATTGGCTGCCCTTAGGGGTGTGTGACATATGGGTTTCCCTATTGGGTGTTTAGACCTGTGTGTGTCCATCTATTTCCCTGTCAGCCAATATATTCAACCTTCTTCATAGTGAAAATCGCTCCAGGGGAAACAAATGTTTATCAGCTTTGTCTGCATTACTTAATGCTCATGTACTTTCTTCCGTGTATGTTGTATCGTAAGGCATCTAATATTCATTAGTGATCCTCGGATTGTTATTGAGAGTTAGGTGCCATTGAGAGTTTAACCACACTCTGCTCTCCATCCACTTAACCGGTAAGAAGTATCATTTGAGGTATACAGGTTATCCCACTTAATGCTTTGTTAAAGGGAGTTTTTTAACAAACCATCAGAATTTTTAATCTGCTAAAAGGCAGTTATTGGTGTTAAAAGCTCCAATATTGAGTGCATTGGCTCCAATGAATGGTTGGAATAATTACTAGACTGTTAACATGGATCCATGAGGGACATTTAGATCGTTCTTAACTTTTAAAACGTAAATCTGTTTTTAATATCCTGAATTTCCTGAGGACTTTTTTTAATAAACTGTTTGTCAATTTTAGCTATCAATGCTGTTTAAGTACAATATTGGGCTCCATTAATACTGGTCTCATTGTATCACCAAACACACATGAACATTGTTGGAAAGTTAACTGTCTATTATTGTTTTTATTGTGTTGTAATAAATACACTAAAATACATTTGTGAAGTTTTTGGTGTATTTAAGACCCTGCCTTCTAGGGTTGGCGCTCTGATAGAAGTCATTTTATCTCCTGCCTTCTTGGTAACTTCCAAAGGGCTTGTGGGAAGACCCGAATTTCAAACCCCTGTTCCAGTCTTCCATAGTAGAATTCTTATCCTTTAATGAAAACCCACAAACCTCCTACCAAATTCTTTGGGGCTCCCTTAAAGTCTACCTTAGAGGAATCTGTATCCAAAAGCAAGCAGCACTTAAATCACAGAGGGGTGCGCCGTTAGGTCTCCTAGTGACTAAATTAAGAGTTAAAGAGTCTCTCAATAAGTCCAACCCCTCTCCAGCCATTGCAGAGGAGATAACCGCTCTAAAAATCCAAATTAAGAATAAAGAACTAGAGAGAGTATGACATGCCTGTGATAGATTCAAACAACTTTTATTCTACCAAGGAAATAAATCCTCGACCATTCTGGCCCATAAACTCAGAGCCAGAACTGTGGCCTCCAGAATTCTGGCTATAGAGAGGGTGTGCTAGTCTCTTCCCCTAAGGAAGTTAGAGATACCTTTTCTAGCTACTATGCCAATCTGTATAATTTGAGTTGATCTGGAAATATTCCTGAGTTGCCGTTGATATCATAGAATTCCTATGGAACCTCAACCTTCCTTCCCCAGAGGAATCTGTTAAGGAGGACCTGTTGGCTTCCATCTCCCCGATAAGCTACATTTAGCATTAAAACATATGCAAAACACAAAAGCCCCAGGCCCAGATGGTTTCACAACTATTTTTTATAAAATATTCTGTCTCCTGCTCTCCCCGGTTCTTCTAAACTTGTTTGCTGAGGCACGAGATAGCAGCTCCTTTAACAAGGAATTCCTCCAAGCTTCCGTCCTGGCAATTCCGAAACAAGGCAAAGACCCAACCCAATGCAGTAGCTGTTGCCCCATCTCCCTGATCAATTTAGATGTGAAGTTGTACACAAAACTCTAGGCAAATCACATTTGCCGCTTACTCCTAAAACTAATTCATCCGGATCAGGTCGGGTTCACTTTGGGTAGAGAAGGCCCAGATAACACCAGAAGGGTCCTTAACATCTTCTCGGAGGTGGCAAGATGGAAGATGCCCATGCTGGCCCTGTCTCTAGACATGAAAAAGCATTTGACAGGGTCAGATTGGTATATCTATGGGAGGTACTCACTCAATTTGGATTCCCTAGTGAAGTGATTAAAGTGCTACAGGCATTGTATTCTGCCCCCCATGCTAGTCAAGGGGATGGGGTTTTCATCTCCAGAATTTCAAATATCAAATGGAACTAGGCAGGGAGGCCCCCTTCTCCCCGTTGATTTTCACTTTAGCGATTGACCCGCTAGCTCAGTATAAGGTATATATAAGGTAACTATTTAGAATCAGGATTGGAACGCAACTGCAGTACCTAAAAATATGTGGAATGTCTCACTTAACTGATATAATCCTCTATGAGTGAAAAGGATATTCCTCAGTCAATGTGATAATGCTCAGATTGTTGAAATTAACAAACCTCACAGTATAATCTGTAGGAGAGTTTTAGGTGATGTTATCACAGATGTTCCAAGTTAATAGCAAACAAGCCAAACATATTAAACTGAGTAGCAAAAGTTCATAGAAGCACAGTAGGAAGAAGCAGCCGCACAAAGTGGATTAAACACAGGCACAGTTCGTATTAAGCAGCAGCTTAGGCAATGTAGCAAGCAAGAGAACAGAATGTATACTGTCCGGTATTGTAATACAGTTAAAGGTACCTGAAACTTGTATTAGTGGCAGGCTAGTGCGACTTGGTCCGGAGCTGTTTGTCAGTGATCTGAAGCTGGTGCCGGAGAAACCGGAAGTGACGTCACGCTGCAGCAGAGTTGTGTAGTGCTGACAGGCAGCGTTTAGGGAAGAGAAGGCAGAAGTGCTGTAAGAAGACGGTAAGTGAATGGACTTCAATAAAGTGGTTGAAAGTATATTACCGCACTGAGAGAGGCTTTTGCAGTTGCAAGGTATTCTCCTGAACACCACTGTTAGATAAGTCCGGTGAGAGTAGAAATTAGTCTCAAAAGAAAGAATTAAGCTTCTTGGAAACCTCTGGGGAACGTTAGAGTAACTTCAGAGCTAGTATCCTATAAACAAACAATACTAAGCACAGGTTGAGTGCTGCACAGGTGTCTTAAAGGAGAGTTATCCAATCAGGAGAGAGTGGGCGTACTGGAGAGGTGGAGTAGAAAGGTGAAACCTGACAGTACCCCCTCAACAAGGGAGCTGTCCCACAGCGACAGGACCAGGACGATCAGGATGGCGTCGGTGAAACAAAGACAAGAGCCGGGGAGAGTTGAGATTAGAAAGAGGCTCCCAGGAATCCTCATCACTGGAGTAGTTCTTCCACCTAACTAAATACTGTAAGACACCATTAGAGTATCTAGAGTCTAAGATCGAATCAACCTCATACTCATTGTCCGCAAGGGTAGTAGGAAGAGGTGGTAACAGTAGCTGATCGTTCCTCGTGCGGATATAGGGTTTCAAAAGCGAAACGTGAAACGTTGGGTGGATTTTGAGAGTATGAGGGAGTTGTAGCCTAACAGCATTATCATTTATGACCTTCTCTACTGGGAAAGGTCCAATAAAAAGGCTGGCCATCTTTTTTGATGGAATCTGTAATCTCAAGTTCTTAGTGGAGAGCCATACAAGATCACCAATAGTGTATCGAGGAGGTTTCCTTCTTCTGAGATCATAGTAGTGTTTCTGAGATTTTTGAGCTTGCAGGATGTTTTGTCGAATTGTCTCAAAGTTGTGTTGAAGTGAATCATGAAGCTCATCAAGTGTAGGGGAGTCCACAGAGCCAAGAGATGATAGTATGAAATCTGGGTGGTAGGCGTAGTTTGCAAAAAATGGTGTCATCTTGGTGGAAGAATGGATAGAGTTATTGTAAGCGTACTCAGCCATGGAGAGGTATTTGACCCAGTCAGTCTGATGGTAGGAGCAATAACATCTCAAGTAGTGTTCGAGCCACTGATTCAACCTTTCTGCTTGCCCATTAGTTTGAGGGTGAAAAGCAGTGGAGAAGCGATGATCAATCTGAGTTAGTTCACAGAGTTTAGACCAGAACTTAGAGGTAAATTGTGTTCCTCTATCTGTAGTTAGCATGGGTGGTATGCCATGTAGCTTAATGATGGGATCAATGAAGAGAGTAGCAGTTTCAGAGGAAGTAGGCAATTTGTGGAATGGAACAAAATGGGCCATTTTTGTGAAAAGATCGATGACAACAAGAATGGTAGTTTGAGAATTAGATGGAGGTAGGTCAACTATGAAATCCATTGAAACGTGGTGCCAGGGTTTGGTGGGAACTGGTAAAGACATCAATAAGCCAAAAGGTGGTTTTCGCTCAGGTTTGCAAGTGGCACAGGTTCTGCAAGTGGTGATATAATCATATATTGAGGTTTTCATCCTTGGCCACCAGAAGGTCCTGCTAAGCAAATCAAGAGTCCGACGAACCCCAGGGTGACCAGCCAACGGAGAGTCATGGTAATTCTGTATCAAGGGGACTCTCATCTCAGGTGGTAGAAAAATCTTCTTGCCATGATAGAAAATTCCAGAATTTTTTATGAGGTTAGGTAAAGGTGGACTAGTTTGTTGTTTACAGTAGTTTCGTAAGTCCGTTAGCATGGGAGTAGTGAGGCCAATAAAACAGTCAGGGGAAACAATTTCCCTCCTAAGAGGGTAGGAAATCGGTCTCTCTGGCAAACGGGATAATACATCGGCTTTAGCATTCTTGTGAGCTGGTCTGTAAATAATGTTAAAGTTGAAACGGTCAAAATAGAGGCTCCAACGGACCTGTCTAGCAGAAAGAGTTTTGTTAGATTGAAGGTATTGGAGGTTTTTGTGATCAGTGTATATGTTAATGGGTATATTGGTACCCTCCAAGAGGTGTCTCCAGTGTTCTAGAGAGCGACGAATAGCCAGCAACTCCTTATCCCCAATAGCATAATTCCTTTCCGCAGGAGACATAACTTTAGAATAAAAAGATATTGGATGTAAAGGTTCTGTGAGGGATTTTTGTTGTGAGAGCACAGCGCCAATAGCAAAATCAGAAGAGTCTACTTCTAGGGTATATTGATAGAGAGGGTTAGGAAATTGTAAAATCGGAGCTGTAGTAAATCTGGATTTCAGGTATTGGAAAGCTTTATCGGCATCAGGTCCCCAGGAGAATGAAGATGTGGAACCAGTGAGGGCTGTTAGAGGTCTGACGATCTTAGAAAAGTCTTTAATAAATTTCCTATAATAATTGGAAAATCCTAGAAAGCGTTGTAAATCCTTTCTAGAGTTAGGTTGTGGCCAATGAAGAACTGCATCCACCTTTTCCTTTTGCATTTTTATACCAGAGGGTGAGATATCATAACCGAGAAAAGAAACTTGGTCAGTATGGAATTTACATTTTTCAAGTTTTGCGTATAGCTTGTGTGCTCTAAGTCTGGAAAGAACTAGACGAACATGTCTGACATGTTCTTGTTGAGTCTTTGAGTATATTAGGATGTCGTCGAGGTATATTACTAGACAAACGTCTAATAAATCTCGGAATACATCATTGATGAAAAACTGAAAGGTGGCAGGGGCATTGCAGAGACCGAACGGCATTACCAGATACTCGAAGAGACCGTATCTGGTCCTGAATGCCGTCAGCCACTCATGCCCCTGCTTAATCCTGATCAGATTATACGCCCCTCTTAAATCAAGCTTAGTAAAAATCCTAGCCTCTGAGAGTCTTTCAATCATCTCTGGGATCAAAGGCAGAGGATAACGGTTTTTGATAGTGCACTTATTGAGCTCACGGTAGTCAATAATCGGTCTAAGAGTGGAGTCTTTATTTCGTACAAAGAAGAAACCTGCCCCTGCAGGGGAAGAGGAAGGTCTAATGAAACCTTTTTTTAGATTTTCTTCTAAATAGAGTTTAAGGTGCTCGAGTTCTGGATTGCTTAACGGATAAAGGTGTCCATAAGGGATCCGAGCACCTGGTTGAAGGTCGATAGGGCAATCGTATGCCCTATGTGGAGGGAGGTTTTCAGCCTCCGTTTTACTGAAAACATCAGTAAAATCATGATACTCTGTTGGTAACGTGTCAAGCACTGAGGTTGATTGCAGCAAAAAAGAAGTAGGGAAACACGTGTCTTTGCAGTAAACAGAATCAAATTTTATTTGAAAGGGAAACCAAAGAATACTTGGGTTATGGATTTGTAACCATTTTAATCCCAAAACAACAGAAAAATGGGGGGAGGGTAAAACATCAAAGGACAATTTTTCTATATGACCAGAAATATTAACTAATAAAGGAACAGTCTCATGTGTAATGGGACCAGAAAACATAAATGAGCCATCAATAACTTTGATGGGTATAGGAGTCTTCTTCAGGATCAGAGGGATTTTGTTCTTTTCACAGAATACTTGATCCATATAATTCGCAGAAGCCCCAGAATCTATTATTGCATCGTCAATCATCTGCAGGCTTTGCTCCAGCTGTAGAGAGAGAGAGATAGTGCAATGAGAAGGTTTCATTTGTTGTTGTAAGGAAGACATTAGAGAATCAGACTTACATTTCTTGTTTTTAGACAAAAGTGAGCACTCCTGGACGGAATGGGAGGAGCTTGCACAGTACATACAGAGGTTTTTAAGCCTTCTACGTTGTTTTTCTTCAGGTGTGAGTGGACCCCTCAAGAAACCAATCTCCATGGGTTCAGCATGAACCTTGGTACTTGAGCTGGTGGAGAGGGTTGAGGGTATATAGGAGACCTTTGCCTTAGAATCCATGGCATACTTTTCTGCCTTACGTTCGCGTAAGCGACGATCAATTTGTATAGCGGTTTTCATAAAGAGATCAAGAGTTTTTGGCAATTCAATTCGGGCAAACTCGTCTTTTAATTGTTCAGACAGTCCCAAACGGAATTGGTTCCTCAGAGCAACTGGATTCCATAAAGAATCAGTGGCGTATTGTTTAAAATCCGAAATGTACTCTTCAACCGGTCTCTTACCCTGTTTGAGATTTCTGAGGCTTGTTTCAGCAGTGAGCTGTATATCAGTGTCTTGAAATAACTCGTCCATAGCAGAAATGAAATCTTCTAAGGAGCCTAAAATTGGATCTTGGGTCTCTAGGAATTTGTCAGCCCATGTTCTGGGGTCCCCCCTGAGGAAGGAGATAGTAGTCATAACTTTCACTCTCTCAGTGGGATATGTTTTAGGTCTCATGGTGAAGAGGAGGTAGCAGGCATTTTTAAACTGCCTATAATTTTTACGGTTTCCAGAGAATAAGTCAGGGAAAGGAATCTGTGGTTCAATAATCGCTTCAGTCTGAGTAGCATTTAATGCTAAAGAGTCTTTTATGATACTTCTTAAGGATGCATTTTCAATTTGGAGGTCATGTAATCCCTGAGCTAATTGATCTACTTTTTGAGTTAAATTGTAAACAATCTGGCGTAGGTCTGCTGGTTCCATTTTTTTAAGGGCTTAGTATTATATAAGGTATATATAAGGTAACTATTTAGAATCAGGATTGGAACGCAACTGCAGTACCTAAAAATATGTGGAATGTCTCACTTAACTGATATAATCCTCTATGAGTGAAAAGGATATTCCTCAGTCAATGTGATAATGCTCAGATTGTTGAAATTAACAAACCTCACAGTATAATCTGTAGGAGAGTTTTAGGTGATGTTATCACAGATGTTCCAAGTTAATAGCAAACAAGCCAAACATATTAAACTGAGTAGCAAAAGTTCATAGAAGCACAGTAGGAAGAAGCAGCCGCACAAAGTGGATTAAACACAGGCACAGTTCGTATTAAGCAGCAGCTTAGGCAATGTAGCAAGCAAGAGAACAGAATGTATACTGTCCGGTATTGTAATACAGTTAAAGGTACCTGAAACTTGTATTAGTGGCAGGCTAGTGCGACTTGGTCCGGAGCTGTTTGTCAGTGATCTGAAGCTGGTGCCGGAGAAACCGGAAGTGACGTCACGCTGCAGCAGAGTTGTGTAGTGCTGACAGGCAGCGTTTAGGGAAGAGAAGGCAGAAGTGCTGTAAGAAGACGGTAAGTGAATGGACTTCAATAAAGTGGTTGAAAGTATATTACCGCACTGAGAGAGGCTTTTGCAGTTGCAAGGTATTCTCCTGAACTGAACACCACTGTTAGATAAGTCCGGTGAGAGTAGAAATTAGTCTCAAAAGAAAGAATTAAGCTTCTTGGAAACCTCTGGGGAACGTTAGAGTAACTTCAGAGCTAGTATCCTATAAACAAACAATACTAAGCACAGGTTGAGTGCTGCACAGGTGTCTTAAAGGAGAGTTATCCAATCAGGAGAGAGTGGGCGTACTGGAGAGGTGGAGTAGAAAGGTGAAACCTGACACTCAGGCGATACGCAACTCCAAAAAACTCCAAAGTGTCCAAGTCAGTGAAGAAGGCGAAAGAATTGCCCTTTTTGCTGATAATACCACATTATTCCTCACAAACCCAATAGGTTCTCTCCCAGAAGTGTTTGAAATTATTGGCCACTTTAGCAAATTTAAGGCTAGATTAGTTTAGTTTTGAGCGCTATAGGGAAATTATCAAATGCAATGTAAGTGGCATTATTTAATCCTGTATAGCGCAACCATTACAAGTTTTAAAAAACCCGGCTTGTGTGGCGATATGGTGCTATTAAGATCCCTACCGCACCAAAAACAAGCACTGTTTTGACATGCTTGTGCATGCTTTCCCCATAGACATCAATGGGGAGAGCGGGTCTGAAAAAAGTCTAACACATGCGATTGTGGAAAGAAAAGTTCCGTAATGCATCCCCATTGATGTCTATGGGAAAAAAAGGTTAAGTTTAAACCGAACACCCTAACATAAACCCCACGTCTAAACACCCCTAATCTGCCACCCCTGACATTGCCGACTCCTGCCTACAGTTATTAACCCCTAATCTGCTACTCCCGATATTGCCGCCACTATACTAAAGTTATTAACCCCTATTCCGCTGCACCCCATCACTGCTACTATATTAAAGTTATTAACCCCTATTCCGCCACACCCCAACATCACCGCCACTATATTAATGTTATTAACCCCTATTCCACTGCTCCAAGACATTGCTGCAACTAAATAAAGTTATTAACCCCTAAACCTCTGGCCTCCCACATCACTACCGCTAAATAAACCTATTAACCCCTAAACCGCCAGCACACACATCGCAACAACCTAACTTAAACTATTAACCCCTATAATTAAAATAGATCTAAACTAAAGTTACAATTATTAACTAAATAATACCTATTTAAAACTAAATGCATACTTACCTTTGAAATAGAACCTAAGCTAGCTACAATATAACTAATAGTTATATTGTAGCTAGCTTAGGTTTTATTTTTATTTCACAGATAAGTTTGTATTTTTTTTAACTAGGTAGACTAGTTAGTAAATAGTTAACTATTTACTAACTACCTAGTTAAAATAAATACAAAAACCGACCGTTACAAAAAACCCCCACAAAATTATCCAAAAAAATAAAACATTTCTATTCCAATACCCTTGCAAAAAAAAACCCACCCCAAAATAAAAAAGCTTAATCTTGAATAAACTTCCAAGGGTCCTTAAAAAATGCCTTTTGTAGGGCATTGCCCTCATTTAAACAGCTCTTTTGCTACAAAAAATACAAACACTCCCTAACAGTATACAAACCCCCACCACCCAAACTACCAAGGGCCCTTAAAAAGGGCCTTTTGGGTGGCCCTTTAAAGGGCCTTTTGTAGGGCATTACCCTAAGTTAAACAGCTCTTTTGCTACAAAAAAACCCAAACACCCTTAAAAAATACATTACATAAAATAACAAACAAATTATCAAAACTAATAAAAATTATTCCTATTCTAATACCCATTTAAAAAAAACACCCCAAAATAAAAAACCTAATCTAGAATAAACTACCAATGGCCCTTAAAAGGGCCTTTTGCAGGGCATTGCCGTAAGAAATCAACTCTGTTTATGAAAAAAAAATGACAAACCCCCACTAACATTACAAACCCCCAACTCCCCCAAACCCACAAAATAAAAACAACTATCTAAAAAACATAAGCTACCCATTGCCCTGAAAAGGGCATTTGGATGGACATTGCCCTTAAAAGGGCATTTAGCTCTTTTACATGCCCAAACCCTAATCTAACCCACCCAAAAAAAACTTAAAAAAACCTATCACTAAACCCCGAAGATCCACTTACAGTTTTTGAAGTCCCGCTTGAACGATCTTCATCCAGGCGGCAAGAAGTCTTCATACAAACGGCCTCTTCAATCTTCATCCCCGCGTCAAAGTCTTTATCCAAGCGGTCAGAAGTCTTTATCCAGGCGGCCTCTTCAATCTTCATCCAGGTAGCATCTTCTATCTTGATCCCAGCGGCATGGAGCAGGTCCATCCTGAAGACATCCGGTGCAGAGCATCCTCTTCATACGGTCACCTCCGTACACTAAATCTTAAATGCAAGGTACGCTATCCAAGATAGGGTCCCTTGAATTCCTATTGGCTGAAAAATTTGAAGCAGCCAATAGTAATTAGAGCTGCTAAAATCCTATTGACTGTTCAAATCAGCCAATATGATTTAAGCATCTCTCATTCTATTGGATGAAGACTTCTCGCCGCCTGGATGAAGATTGTTCAAGCGGGACTTCAGAAACTGTAAGTAGATCTTCGGGGGTTAGTGATAGTTTTATAAAGGTTTTTTTTGGGTGGGTTTTTATTTTAGATTAGATTCGACATGTAAAAGAGCTAAATACCCTTTTAAGGGCAATGCCCATCCAAATGCCCTTTTCAGGGCAATGGGTAGCTTAGGTTTTTGTCAGAGTTAGGTTTTTTATTTTGGGGGGTTGGTTAGGTGGTGGGTTTAACTGTTGGGGGTCTTTGTATTTTTTTTTACGGGTAAAAGAGTTGTTTAACTTAGGACAATGCCCTACTAAAGGCCCTTTTAAGGGTCATTGGTAGTTTATTGTAGGCTAGGTTTTTTTTTTATTTTGGGTGGTCTTTTTTATTTTGATAGGGCTATTAGATTAAGTGTAATTCTTTTTTATTTTTGATAATTTCGTTTGTCATTTTTCGTACTTTAGTGTTTGTTCGCCTAGATTTAGAGTTCTGCGGCCAAAGGGGTGCGTAGCTAACGCTGGCTTTTTTCTGGCCGCACCTTTTAAATACCGCTGGTATTGAGAGTTCACAGAATGGCTGCGTTAGGCTCCAAAAAAGGAGCGTAGAGCATATTTAACGCAACTTCAACTCTCGATACCAGCGGTGCTTACGGACGCGGCCAGCTTCAAAAACGTGCTCGTGTACGATTCCCCCAAAGAAAACAATG
This sequence comes from Bombina bombina, assembly GCF_027579735.1. Taxonomy (NCBI): domain Eukaryota; kingdom Metazoa; phylum Chordata; class Amphibia; order Anura; family Bombinatoridae; genus Bombina; species Bombina bombina. Next base: position 1,025,120,621 of record NC_069504.1, read on the forward strand.
GGGCTGTTTGAGCTGAAAAAAACCTAACACCTGCAAAAAAGCCGCGTTCAGCTCCTAACGCAGCCCCATTGTTTGGTATGGGGAAACACTTCCTACGTCTGCACCTAACACCCTGACATGTACCCCGAGTCTAAACACCCCTAACCTTACACTTATTAACCCCTAATCTGCCGCCCCCGCTATCGCTGACCCCTGCATATTTTTTTAACCCCTAATCTGCCGCTCCGTAAACCGCCGCTACTTACATTATCCCTATGTTCCCCTAATCTGCTGCCCCTAACACCGCCGACCCCTATATTATATTTATTAACCCCTAATCTGGCCCCCACAACGTCGCCTCCACCTGCCTACATTTATTAACCCCTAATCTGCCGAGTGGACCGCACCGCTATTATAATAAAGTTATTAACCCCTAATCCGCCTCACTCCCGCCTCAATAACCCTATAATAAACAGTATTAACCCCTAATCTGCCCTCCCTAACATCGCCAACACCTAACTTCAAACATTAACCCCTAATCTGCCGACTGGAGCTCACCGCTATTCTAATAAATGTATTAACCCCTAAAGCTAAGTCTAACCCTAACACTAACACCCCCCTAAGTTAAACATAATTTAAATCTAACAAAATAAATTAACTCTTATTAAATAAATTATTCCTATTTAAAGCTAAATACTTACCTGTAAAATAAATCCTAATATAGCTACAATATAAATTATAATTATATTATAGCTATATTAGGATTTATATTTATTTTACAGGTAACTTTGTATTTATTTTAACCAGGTACAATAGCTATTAAATAGTTAAGAACTATTTAATAGTTACCTAGTTAAAATAATTACAAAATTACCTGTAAAATAAATCCTAACCTAAGTTACAATTAAACCTAACACTACACTATCAATAAATTAATTAAATACAATACCTACAATTACCTACAATTAAACCTAACACTACACTATCAATAAATTATTTAAATACAATACCTACAAATAAATACAATGAAATAAACTAACTAAAGTACAAAAAATAAAAAAATATTTACAAACATTAGAAAAATATTACAACACTTTTAAACTAATTACACCTACTCTAAGCCCCCTAATAAAATAACAAAGCCCCCCAAAATAAAAAAATGCCCTACCCTATTCTAAATTTGTATTACAAAAGTTCAAAGCTCTTTTACCTTACCAGCCCTTAACAGGGCCCTTTGCGGGGCATGCCCCAAAGAATTCAGCTCTTTTGCCTGTAAAAAAAACACATACAATACCCCCCCCAACATTACAACCCACCACCCACATACCCCTAATCTAACCCAAACCCCCCTTAAATAAACCTAACACTAAGCCCCTGAAGATCTTCCTACCTTATCTTCACTATACCAGGTTCACCGATCGATCCAGAAGAGCTCCTCCGATGTCTTGATCCAAGCCCAAGCGGGGGGCTGAAGATGTCCATGATCTGGCTGAAGTCTTCATCCAAGCGGGAGTTGAATAGGTCCATGATCCGGCTGAAGTCTTCATCCAAGTGGGAGCTGAAGAGGTCCATGATCCGGCTGAAGTCTTCATCCAAGCGGGAGCTGAAGAGGTCCATGATCCGGCTGAAGTCTTCTATCAAAGGCATCTTCAATCTTCTTTCTTCCGGATCCATGTAGTTCATCCCACCGACGCGGAACATCCATCTTCACCGACGACTTCCCGACGAATGACGGTTCCTTTAAGGGACGTCATCCAAGATGGCATCCCTCGAATTCCGATTGGCTGATAGGATTCTATCAGCCAATCGGAATTAAGGTAGGAAAATTCTGATTGGCTGATGGAATCAGCCAATCAGAATCAAGTTCAATCCGATTGGCTGATTCAATCAGCCAATCAGATTGAGCTCGCATTCTATTGGCTGTTCCGATCAGCCAATAGAATGTGAGCTCAATCTTGGATGACGTCCCTTAAAGGAACCGTCATTCGTCGGGAAGTCGTCGGTGAAGATGGATGTTCCGCGTCGGCGGGATGAACTACATGGATCCGGAAGAAAGAAGATTGAAGATGCCGTTGATAGAAGACTTCAGCCGGATCATGGACCTCTTCAGCTTCCGCTTGGATGAAGACTTCAGCCGGATCATGGACCTCTTCAGCTCCCGCTTGGATGAAGACTTCAGCCGGATCATGGACATCTTCAGCCCCCCGCTTGGGCTTGGATCAAGACATCGGAGGAGCTCTTCTGGATCGATCGGTGAACCTGGTATGGTGAAGATAAGGTAGGAAGATCTTCAGGGGCTTAGTGTTAGGTTTATTTAAGGGGGGTTTGGGTTAGATTAGGGGTATCTGGGTGGTGGGTTGTAATGTTGGGGGGGGGTATTGTAAGTGGTTTTTTTACAGGCAAAAGAGCTAAATTCTTTGGGGCATGCCCCGCAAAGGGCCCTGTTCAGGGCTGGTAAGATAAAAGAGCTTTGAACTTTTGTAATTTAGAATAGGGTAGGGCATTTTTTTATTTTGGGGGTCTTTGTTATTTTATTAGGGGGCTTAGAGTAGGTGTAATTAGTTTAAAATTGTTGTAATATTTTTCTGATGTTTGTAAATATTTTTTTATTTTTTGTAACTTAGTTCTTTTTTTTTTTTGTACTTTAGTTAGTTTATTTCATTGTATTTATTTGTAGATATTGTATTTAATTAATTTATTGATAGTGTAGTGTTAGGTTTAATTGTAGGTAATTGTAGGTATTTTATTTAATTAATTTATTGATAGTGTAGTGTTAGGTTTAATTGTAACTTAGGTTAGGATTTATTTTACAGGTAATTTTGTAATTATTTTAACTATTTTAGCTATTAAATAGTTCTTAACTATTTAATAGCTATTGTACCTGGTTAAAATAAATACAAAGTTACCTGTAAAATAAATATAAATCCTAAAATAGCTATAATATAATTATAATTTATATTGTAGCTATATTAGGGTTTATTTTACAGGTAAGTATTTAGCTTTAAATAGGAATAATTTATTTAATAAGAGTTAATTTATTTCGTTAGATTTAAATTATATTTAACTTAGGGGGGTGTTAGGGTTAGGGTTAGACTTAGCTTTAGGGGTTAATCCATTTATTACAGTAGCGGCGAGATTCGGTCAGCAGATTAGGGGTTAATAATTGAAGTTAGGTGTCGGCGATGTTAGGGAGGGCAGATTAGGGGTTAATACTATTTATTATAGGGTTATTGAGGCGGGAGTGAGGCGGATTAGGGGTTAATAACTTTATTATATTAGCGGTGCGGTCCGCTCGGCAGATTAGGGGTTAATAATATTTAAATTGTGTTTGAGATGCGGGAGGGCGGTGGTTTTGGGGTTAATAAGTTTATTATAGTGCTGACAATGTTGGGGAGCGGCGGAATAGGAGTTAATAAATTTAGTTAGTGGCGGCTATTTCAGGAGTGGCAGATTAGGGGTTAATAAGTTTAATATAGTATTTGCGATGCGGGAGAGCCTCGTTTTAGGGGTTAATAGGTAGTTTATGGGTGTTTATTTTACTTTGTAGTAGTTTAGTTATGAGTTTTATGTTACAGATTTGTAACGTAAAACTGATAACTACTGATTTTAGATGGTGTTACAGATCTTGTCATTTTAGGCTGTAACGCCATTTTTTTAGCCAGAACGCAAAACACGTAATACCAGTGTTATGTGAATCCCATTAAAAAAACTTAATTTTTATGAGTGCGGTACTGACGTTGCATTACAGGCTAAAAGGCTTGCGGTACACATATGCCGACAAGACTTGTAATGGCTGTGGTGATGTTTTAATGCTGAAATTACCATATTTTCAGTGTTAAATGACGAATGCACAGACTTGTAATCTAGCTGTTAGTTTTCAGAAAGTAAACCTCTCCAAAACGGAGGCCCTCCCTCTTAATTTACCAAGGTTTGAAATAGAAATCCTTCATTCTGCCTATAATCCTAAGTGGTCTACAGATATCGTAAAACACCTGTGAGTTCAGCTAGGTCCAGACATTAAACATGTCAGAGATTCCAACTATTCTTTCCTCCTACGCAAGGTTTAAAATCTACTAACCTCTTGGAATTTTCGAGAGGTTTCCTGGTTGGGCCGTATAGCGTCCTTAAAAATGATAATCCTTCCTAAGGTACTTTATAATTTTAGATGTTTGCCACTGAATCTACCAAAAAACATTCTCCATACTCTTCAATCCATGTTTTGGAAATTTGTCTGGCAGAAAGGAAAACCAAGAATCTCAGGCAAAACTCTTCATAGAAGATTTGAAAGAGGGGGAGTCTCTATGCCGAACATACAGCTAGATTATAAGTTTTGCGGTATGAGTGAAAAAACAGCGTTAAGGCTCTTTTTCACTACCGCTGGTATTACGAGTCTTGCACCACACACTTTTTTGGCCTTAACGCAATGTAATTACTGCAGCTTTCAAAAAGTCCTTTTTCAATGGGACTTCCTTTGTGTCGGTATTACGAGTCTGCCTGGGCGGCCAAAATGTGAGCGGTACAGCCCATAACTACAAGATCAATACCATAAACTGAAAGTCAGTAGTTATGAGTTTTGCGCTACAAAGCTGTAACATAAAACTCATAACTAAAGTGCTAAAAAGTACACTAACACCCCTAAACTACCTATTAACCCCTAAACCGAGGCCCTCCTGCATTGCAAACACTAAAATAAATTTACTAACCCCTAATCTGCTGCTCCGGACATCGCCGCCACTAGAATAAACATATTAACCCCTAAACCGCTGTACTCCTGCATCGCAAACACTAGTTAAATATTATTAATTCCTAATCTGCTGCCCCTAACATCACCGCCACCTACCTACATTTATTAACCCCTAATCTTCCGCCACCAACGTCGATGCCACTATACTAAATTTATTAACCCCTAAACCTAACCCTAAGACTAACCCTAACCCCCACTAACTTTAATGTAATTAAAATAAATCTAAATAAAACCTACTATTAATAACTAAATAATTCCTATTTAAAACTAAATACTTACCTGTAAAATAAACCCTAAAATAGCTACAATATAACTAATAGTTACATTGTATATATCTTAGGTTTTATTTTTATTTCACAGGCAAGTTTGTATTTATTTTAATTAGGTAGAATAGTCACTAAATAGTTATTAACTATTTACTAACTACCTAGTTAAAATAAATACAAATAAACTAAACTACCAATAGCCCTTAAACTGGCCTTTTGCTGGCATTGCCCCAAAGAAATCAGCTCTTTTGCCTGTAAAAAAAAATACAAACAACCATCCAACAGTAAAATCCTAACTAAAAAAAACCTAAGCTCCCCATTGCCCTGAAAAGGGAATTTGGATGGGCATTGCCTTAAAAGAGAATTTAGTTATTTTTCAGTGCCCAAACCCTAACCTAAAAATAAAACCCACCCAATAAACCCTTAAAAAAACCTAATACTAACCCCCAAAGATCCACTTACAGTTTTTGAAGACCCGACATCCATCCTCAACGAAGCCGGCAGAAGTCCTCAACGAAGCGGCAGAAGTCTTCATCCAACCGGGCAGAAGTCTTCATCCAGATGGCATCTTCTATCTTCATCCATCCTGCAATGAGCAGGTCCATCTTCAAGACATCCAGCGTGGAGCATCCTCTTCTTACGACGACTCTTCCAGAATGAAGGTTCCTATAAATGACGTCATCCAAGATGGCGTCCAGTGAATTCCGATTGGCTGATAGAATTATATCAGCCAATTGGAATTAAAGGTGAAAAAAATCCTATTGGCTGATACAATCAGCCAATAGGATTAAACTTCAATCCTATTGGCTGATACAATCAGCCAATAGGATTGAGCTCACATTCTATTTGCTGTTCCAAACTATGTAGTCTCTTAATTTCCTGGGGGTTCCCCAGAGGAGGATTGAGAGACCTAACTCTTTGGGAGAAAATTTGGGAAAGTGGTTCCAAATTACCCAAAACTCTGTCATGGCACTATGAAGCAATCCTGAAACGCTCTAGATCTGGCAGGTCAGGCCTATCAGTGTCCAGATCTTTGACCAATAAAGAGTTACATAGAGCCATAACATTAACAAATAAAAATTCTACACTGTGCCAATTTAGTCAAATTATACATGAAGGTCCTCGTTCGCTGGCATTACACTCCCCTCAGACTTTCCCAGGTGTTTCCTTCTCAATCTCCCCTCTGTTGGAGGCAATGTGGAGAGAGATGCTCAGATCTCCACAACTGGTGGTCTTGCTCAGTTCTGGCCCATACCGGGAGACAGGTGTTCCTACTTTGCAAGAAGCTGGGTGGTAAAGTCGAAATAAAGCTAGAGGTGACTTTGTTCAATTTGTTCCCTCTTAAGTTGCCAAAAACCATTTAGAGACTCTTGCTTTTCATATTCGCAGCAAAGAAAATGAATGTGGCTAGAAACTGGAAGAATCCTGCTCCCCCTGCCTTGTCTATGGTAATTGAAACAGTTGACCAATTTGCTAACATGGAAAGAGGTTTCTATTAGAATCTCAATAAAGAGGATGCCTACTGGTCCACGTGGGAAACCTGGTTTATGTTTCTAGAAACTTGGGTCGACCAAAAAAAATCCATGAGTCATCTCCTGCCCCTGACCCCTCCTAAGTACTTACCAGCCCTTCCACCCTTCTTTGTGCACCTTCCCTCGCCTTCCCTCATACCCACCCTCTCACACCTGGAGATTCTAACTTGGGCCAATGCACTAAAGGCCCGCAGAATATATTTAAACTAGATAAGACTGGACCGACCAGTCAAGCATATGTTAAATCTACACCTTGACATACTTCTAAGCCATGCTACGTTATGCTGCAATTTTTTTACCTATACCCAAAAAACTTTAGATGTTATGGTAGATTTTGGCTGTTACCATGGGTAGACCACATCTCAATAAGGGCAGAAATGTGGTTAATTTAAAGACATAAGCCCCCCCTTCTGAGGAAAAAGATTTATTTCAGGTCTACCTAATTGGAAATTTGTTGATTTTCTTTCCTTTTCATTCCATAGTAATCATCTGTAAATATTGTATATCTATTACAATATAAGTTATGTCAACTGATGTTATTTGATGTCATTCAATATTTTTTAATTTATGTTTATATAAAAACACAATAAAATGTTTGAAAAAAAAAATATTTAAAAAGTCATAGTTTTAAATTGCAATATTTTTCCAATGTGGGATTATTATTACAATTAGCACATATTTGTTTAAAATGCTAGGAGTTTTGGCTGTCAGAAGCCCAGGTGAAGCAATTCTCTACAGCTTTAAAAATTTCAAAAAATACAAGAAACGATATTGTCCACTAGAGTGTTTATGAATGTCACATGCTAGGCTAAAGTGAATATGAAAAATCATATCCATGTATCTAGAATTCTCCCATAACACTCAAGACCAGCCCTGGAGACATCTTTTGTTCTTTCCATTGAGAAAACTTTATAAAACAAGAGACCTGTAACTATTTTTTACAATTACAAACAGTTGCATAAACAGCAACACAGTGACTCCAGCCTCCAATTTAGCAAAAAAAGACCTTTATTCTTTACATTGGGTCCAGAGAAAACAAAAATAATTTTCAGGCCTTTACTAGGCCCTTAGTCATGTTTACTTGATTATACACAGGTTTGTGCCTTTTATACCTTCACCTGTTACCTGTTACCATGGGAGCATCTCACACAATAGCGATATCTTGTGGATGTAAAACAATACTATATCCCTTTGTAATTTTTCAGACGATCCCATGGCCATAATCTTGGTATATTAGTTAATAACATTAAAACACATAAAAAACGATATATACAATTAAAAAAAGGAGATCGTAGCACTAACAACAGGTTCACTCAGAGCAATTAAGGAGGAATATTTATAGATTTCACAGTATCAGAAGACAATTTAAAGAAATAAGCTCCAATCATAGTCTTTGTTGAGACTATGGGGTCGATTTATCAAGCTCCGTATGGAAAACAGAAGTTATGAAGCAGGGGTCTAAAGACGGCTGCTCCATAACTTGTCCGCCTGCTCTGAGGCAGTGGACAGAAATCAACCCGATTGAATACGATCGGTTTGATTGACACCCCCTGCTAGCGGCTGATTTGCCGCAAATCTGTAGGGGGCGGCATTGCACCAGCAGTTCACCATAACAGCAGGTGCAATGCTGTTGGCATTTATCGATGTGCGGCGGACATGATACGCCACATCGTATCATGTCCGCTCACACTTACATAAATATACCCCTATGCATTACAACTGCAATACTACCTGAGTTTTGCAGTTATAATGATTGTTTTTCTGTGTTGCTAGTGGTTTGTATTTGTTGAGTGAAATATTACGTATTGGGCATTTCACTCAACTTTAGATGTTAATTACAGTAATGCCCAGTATGGTGATCTACAGGACAGCTGAGCTCATATGCTCACCTAAATATTAAAATTACATATACATACCATCTGTCCTGGATATTGTGGGATCATCACAGATTGGAAGATCTGCCTGCTGCCCGTCCTGCAGCTCCTCCCAACTCAACTCATAACATGCTTGTCCAATGCCTAATGTTTCTGCTTCACCCACAAAACATCAGTGGGCTACCGGCAAGTCCACTTCACCTTCCTGTCTCAAAAAGCCTCTGGGAAGTGCTGAAAGGTATGCTATAGTTCTATAGAATCTCGTCATCCTTTCCATCTGCTCCCCCACACTCTTCTGGAACACTACCCAGAAGGGCTGTGTAATTGATCACTTTATGTAATTATTATGAAGCTATGCAGTATCTAAATCACCTGAGGCTGCAATTTTTTTAACAAAAAAAAAAAAACAGTCCAAAATGGCATCCTTCAAAAACCAAAATACAGAGGGCACTGATATATCCTCTGTCTTCAGACAGACATTCGATGTTAAAAGTTGACAATTTTTATTCATTAAATCTATACACACATCTAAAAATCTCCTTCCTCTTATACAGTTTTAACCCACTTTGCTACTAGTACAATGTTTCCCCTAGATTTTCTATCATTAACAGTTATATATTCTTAAATTAGATACATTCAAACTTTGTATACAAAGTCATACACGCTAGACACACTTACTCCTGAAATCAGCCTCACAGTTAGTATTAACCTTGGCCTCAATTCTCTATATATTAAAACCAATATATATAAGCCATAACAATATATAAAAAACAACAATTTATAAAACCAGCAATATATAAAATGAAAGGAGTATGATCATAAATTTCACAACTTATTTTGCAATAGTGGTGCTGTACTTTGCACCAAGCTTTAAAGCGGTACTTCAATAATTCTGTTTACCAATGTCACAGTAAAGGATTATATATATACACTGCTCAAAAAAATAAAGGGAACACTAAAATAACACATCCTAGATCTGAATGAATAAAATATTCTAATTAAATACTTTGTTCTTTACATAGTTGAATGTGCTGACAACAAAATCACACAAAAATTAAAAAATGGAAATCAAAATTTTCAACCCATGGAGGTCTGGATTTGGAGTCACACTCAAAATTAAAGTGGAAAAACACACTACAGGCAGATCCAACTTTGATGTAATGTCCTTAAAACAAGTCAAAATGAGGCTCAGTAGTGTGTGTGGCCTCCACGTGCCTGTATGACCTCCCTACAACGCCTGTGCATGCTCCTGATGAGGTGGCGGATGGTCTCCTGAGGGATCTCCTCCCAGACCTGGACTAAAGCATCCACCAACTCCTGGACAGTCTGTGGTGCAAAGTGAAGTTGGTGGATGGAGCGAGACATGATGTCCCAGATGTGCTCAATTGGATTCAGGTCTGGGGAACGGGAGGGCCAGTCCATAGCATCAATGCCTTCATCTTGCAGGAACTGCTGACACACTCCAGCCACATGAGGTCTAGCATTGTCTTGCATTAGGAGGAACCCAGGGCCAACCGCACCAGCATATGGTCTCACAAGGGGTCTGAGGATCTCATCTTGATACCTAATGGCAGTCAGGCTACCTCTGGCGAGCACATGGAGGGCTGTCCGGCCCCTCAAAGAAATGCCACCCCACACCATTACTGACCCACTGCCAAACTGGCCATGCTGGAGGATGTTGCAGGCAGCAGAACGTTCTCCACGGCGTCTCCAGACTGTCACGTCTGTCAAATGTGCTCAGTGTGCCCCTGCTTTCATCTATGAAGAGCACAGGGCGCCAGTGGCGAATTTGCCAATCTTGGTGTTCTCTGGCAAATGTCAAATGTCCTGCACGGTGTTGGACTGTAAGCACAACCCCCACCTGTTGACGTTGGGTCCTCATACCACCCTCATGGAGTCTGTTTCTGACCGTTTGAGCAGACACATGCACATTTGTGGCCTGCTGGAGGTCATTTTGCAGGGCTCTGGCAGTGCTCCTCCTGTTCCTCCTTGCACAAAGGCGGAGGTAGCGGTCCTGCTGCTGGGTTGTTGCCCTCCTACGGCCTCCTCCACGTCTCCTGATGTACTGGCCTGTCTCCTGGTAGCGCCTCCATGCTCTGGACACTACGCTGACAGACACAGCAATCCTTCTTGCCACAGCTCGCACTGATGTGCCATCCTGGATGAGCTGCACTACCTGAGCCACTTGTGTGGGTTGTAGACTCCTTCTCATGCTACCACTAGAGTGCAAGCACCACCAGCATTCAAAAGTGACCATAACATCAGCCAGAAAGCATAGGAACTGAGAAGTGGTCTGTGGTCACCACCTGCAGAACCACTCCTTTATTGGGGGTGTCTTGCTAATTGCCTATAATTTCCACCTGTTGTCTATCCCATTTGCACAACAGCATGTGAAATTGATTGTCACTCAGTGTTGCTTCCTAAGTGGACAGTTTGATTTCACAGAAGTGTGATTGACTTGGAGATACATTGTGTTGTTTAAGTGTTCCCTTTATTTTTTTGAGCAGTGTATTAATATTCAGCATTCTCCTATAAGTGTAATCCTTAGAATCCAATTCCCCCTTTTTATTTTGTTGTATACGTTATGTCCCACAAGCTGTATATTTATATTTCGTCTTATTTCAATATAAGCTGGGAGGCTTTCTTACCTCTCTCCCTTCCACATTAAGGGTTGTGAGCCTTAACTTTGTTATTTACCATCTTGGTTACTCCTGTGTTTGGCTATAGTGAGCCGTTACCGTCCAAGACTTCCACACTGCTGTTATGCGCGTGACATCACCTAATATCCGGCACCTGAGTATACTTACGCAAGTATTTCTTCGGTTTCCTCCACCTCTGACCATTTTCCTGCTCCCAGATCAGGTCTCTCTCTGCACTTTAGTACCTTATACACAGAGTTAGCAACTTTATTGCAGGCCTTTTCGCCTTCTGTCTGGTACTTTAGTCACGGAGGTCTTTGCAGGGTCTGTTTAATATATCTTATGGCTCCCAATAGTTCCTTACACAGTTCTACGCGTTTCACCCTCTAATGGGGCTTTGTCAAGATACTGTGTATTGGTTAGACTCACCTAATACCCCACTTTTTCCGCTGATTGGTCTCCTCATTATTAAACTTCCTCTTCCACTCTTAAAGGGATACATGAAAATGGGGGAATCTACATGTTTTTTTCCTTTTTTCTTTTTCCTCCTTCCTTCACATAATTAAATTTCTCCTTTTCTTTAAAACTCCAATGTACAAGCCATTTTATGGAAGACTCATAACAAACTTTATAAAATAAAGAGAGAGAGAGACCTGATCTTGGAGCAGGAGAACGGTCAGAGGAGAAGGGAACCGAAGAAATACTTGCGCAAGTATACTCAGGTGCCGGAGACTAGGTGACGTCACACGCATAACAGCAGCGTGGAAGTCTCAAACGGTAACGGCTCACTATAGCCAAACACAGGAGCAACCAAGATGGTAAATAACAAAGTTAAGGCTTACAACCCCTGGAGAGAGGTAAGAAAGCCTCCCAGCTTATATTGAAATAAGACGAAATATAAATATACAGCTTGTGGGACATAACGTATACACAAAATAAAAAGGGGGAATTGGATCCTAAGGATTACACTTATAGGAGAATGCTGAATATTAATACACTGCTCAAAAAAATAAAGGGAACACTTAAACAACACAATGTATCTCCAAGTCAATCACACTTCTGTGAAATCAAACTGTCCACTTAGGAAGCAACACTGAGTGACAATCAATTTCACATGCTGTTGTGCAAATGGGATAGACAACAGGTGGAAATTATAGGCAATTAGCAAGACACCCCCAATAAAGGAGTGGTTCTGCAGGTGGTGACCACAGACCACTTCTCAGTTCCTATGCTTTCTGGCTGATGTTATGGTCACTTTTGAATGCTGGTGGTGCTTGCACTCTAGTGGTAGCATGAGAAGGAGTCTTATAGGAGAATGCTGGATATTAATTTATATAGGCCTAGATTTAGAGTTGGGCGGTAGCCGTCAAAACCAGCGTTAGAGGCTCCTAACGCTGGTTTTTACTGCCCTCTGGTATTTGGAGCCAGTCATTAAAGGGTCTAACGCTCACTTTCCAGCCGCGACTTTTCCATACCGCAGATCCCCTTACGTCAATTGCGTATCCTATCTTTTCAATGGGATCTTTCTAACGCTGGTATTTAGAGTCGTGGCTGAAGTGAGCGTTAGAAATCTAACGACAAAACTCCAGCCGCAGAAAAAAGTCAGTAGTTAAGAGCTTTCTGGGCTAACGCCGGTTTATAAAGCTCTTAACTACTCTGCTCTAAAGTACACTAACAACCATAAACTACCTATGTACCCCTAAACCGAGGACCCCCACATCGCCGTCACTCTATTAAATTTTTTAACCCCTAATCTGCTGCTCCGTACCCATTCGCCAGCTAAATTATCCCTATGTACCCCTAACCTGCTGCCCTTAATACCGCCGACCCCTATATTATATTTATTAACCCCTAATCTGCCCCCCTCAACGTCGCCTCCACCTGCCTACACTTATTAACCCCTAATCTGCCGACCGGACCGCGCCGCTATTATAATAAAGTTATTAACCCCTAATCCGCCTCACTCCCACCTCAATAACCCTATAATAAGTAGTATTAACCCCTAATCTGCCCTCCCTAACATCGCCGACACCTAACTTCAAACATTAACCCCTAATCTGCCGACTGGAGCTCACCGCTATTCTAATAAATGTATTAACCCCTAAAGCTAATTCGAACCCTAACCCTAACACCCCCCTAAGTTAAATATAATTTTTATCTAACGAAATAAATTAACTCTTATTAAATAAATTATTCCTATTTAAAGCTAAATACTTACCTGTAAAATAAACCCTAATATAGCTACAATATAAATTATAATTATATTATAGCTATTTTAGGATTAATATTTATTTTACAGGCAACTTTGTATTTATTTTAACCAGGTACAATAGCTATTAAATAGTTAAGAACTATTTAATAGCTAAAATAGTTAACCTCTTCAAGCTACGCCTACTAGCCGAATAACGGTTCCTTTAAATGACGTCATCCAAGATGGCGTCCCTCGAATTCCGATTGGCTGATAGGATTCTATCAGCCAATCGGAATTAAGGTAGGAAAATTCTGATTGGCTGAGGGAATCAGCCAATCAGAATCAAGTTCAATCCTATTGGCTGAAACATATCAGCCAATCAGATTGAGCTCGCATTCTATTGGCTGTTCCGATCAGCCAATAGAATGTGAGCTCAATCTGATTGGCTGATCGGATCAGCCAATCGGATTGAACTTGATTCTGATTAGCTGATTCCATCAGCCAATCAGAATTTTCCTACCTTAATTCCGATTGGCTGATAGAATCCTATCAGCCAATCAGAATTCGAGAGACGCCATCTTGGATAACGTCCCTTAAAGGAACCGTCATTCATCGGGAAGTCGTCGGTGAAGATGGATGTTCCGCGTCGGCGGGATGAACTACATGGATCCGGAAGAAAGAAGATTGAAGATGCCGTTGATAGAAGACTTCAGCCGGATCATGGACCTCTTCAGCTCCCGCTTGGATGAAGACTTCAGCCGGATCATGGACCTCTTCAGCTCCCGCTTGGATGAAGACTTCAGCCGGATCATGGACATCTTCAGCCCCCCGCTTGGGCTTGGATCAAGACATCGGAGGAGCTCTTCTGGATCGATCGGTGAACCTGGTATGGTGAAGATAAGGTAGGAAGATCTTCAGGGGCTTAGTGTTAGGTTTATTTAAGGGGGGTTTGGGTTAGATTAGGGGTATCTGGGTGGTGGGTTGTAATGTTTTTTTACAGACAAAAGAGCTGAATTCTTTGGGGCATGCCCCGCAAAGGGCCCTGTTCAGGGCTGGTAAGGTAAAAGAGCTTTGAACTTTTGTAATTTAGAATAGGGTAGGGCATTTTTTTATTTTGGGGGTCTTTGTTATTTTATTAGGGGGCTTAGAGTAGATGTAATTAGTTTAAAATTGTTGTAATATTTTTCTAATGTTTGTAAATATTTTTTTATTTTTTGTAACTTAGTTCTTTTTCAAGCGACGCCTACTGACCGAATGACGGTTCCTTTAAATGACGTCATCCAAGATGGCGTCCCTCGAATTCCGATCTGGCGTCCCTCAGAATCAAGTTCAATCCGATTGGCTGATTCAATCAGCCAGTCAGATTGAGCTCGCATTCTATTGGCTGTTCCGATCAGCCAATAGAATGCGAGCTCAATCTGATTGGCTGATTGGATCAGCCAATCGGATTGAACTTGATTCTGAGGGACGCCAGATCGGAATTCGAGGGACGCCATCTTGGATGACGTCATTTAAAGGAACCGTCATTCGGTCAGTAGGTGTCGCTTGAAGAGGTTAGATCCGCGTCGGCTGGGAAGAAGATGGCTCCGCTCTGGAAGAAAGAAGATTGAAGATGCGGCTTGATAGAAGACTTCATCCCGATGATGGAGTTCCGACTTCAGCCCGATGATGGATTTCTTCAGCCGCCGCTTGGATCCAGACGTCAGCCCGAGGATGGACGTCACTCTTCAGCCCCCCGCTTGGGATTGGATCAAGACTTCGGACCCTCTTCTGGACAGATCAGGACCCGGTGAGGTGAAGACAAGGTAGGGAGATCTTCAGGGGCTTAGTGTTAGGTTTATTTAAGGGGGGTTTGGGTTAGATTAGGGGTATGTGGGTGGTGGGTTGTAATGTTGGGGGGGTATTGTATGTTTTTTTTTACAGGCAAAAGAGCTG
Organism: Bombina bombina; assembly: GCF_027579735.1. NCBI lineage: Eukaryota > Metazoa > Chordata > Amphibia > Anura > Bombinatoridae > Bombina > Bombina bombina. Next base: position 1,025,135,781 of record NC_069504.1, read on the forward strand.
AATTCTTTGGGGCATGCCCCGCAAATGGCCCTTTTCAGGGCTGGTAAGGTAAAAGAGCTTTGAACTTTTTTAATTTAGAATAGGGTAGGGCATTTTTTTATTTTGGGGGGCTTTGTTATTTTATTAGGGGGCTTAGAGTAGGTGTAGTTAGTTTAAAATTGTTGTAATATTTTTCTAATGTTTGTAAATATTTTTTTATTTTTTGTAACTTAGTTCTTTTTTATTTTTTGTACTTTAGTTAGTTTATTTAATTGTATTTATTTGTAGGTATTTTATTTAATTAATTTATTGATAGTGTAGTGTTAGGTTTAATTGTAGATAATTGTAGGTATTTTATTTAATTAATTTATTGATAGTGTAGTGTTAGGTTTAATTGTAGGTAATTGTAGGTATTGTATTTAATTAATTTATTGATAGTGTAGTGTTAGGTTTAATTGTAACTTAGGTTAGGATTTATTTTACAGGTAATTTTGTAATTATTTTAACTATTTTAGCTATTAAATAGTTCTTAACTATTTAATAGCTATTGTACCTGGTTAAAATAAATACAAAGTTGCCTGTAAAATAAATATTAATCCTAAAATAGCTATAATATAATTATAATTTATATTGTAGCTGTATTAGGGTTTATTTTACAGGTAAGTATTTAGCTTTAAATAGGAATAATTTATTTAATAAGAGTTAATTTATTTTGTTAGATAAAAATTATATTTAACTTAGGAGGGTGTTAGTGTTAGGGTTAGACTTAGCTTTAGGGGTTAATCCATTTATTACAGTAGCGGAGAGATTCGGTCGGCAGATTAGGGGTTAATAATTGAAGTTAGGTGTCGGCGATGTTAGGGAGGGCAGATTAGGGGTTAATACTATTTATTATAGGGTTATTGAGGCGGGAGTGAGGCGGATTAGGGGTTAATAACTTTAATATAGTAGCGGTGCGGTCCGCTCGGCAGATTAGGGGTCAATAAGTGTAGGCAGGTGGAGGCGACATTGTGGGGGGCAGATTAGGGGTTAATAAATATAATATAGGGGTCGGCGGTGTTAGGGGCAGCAGATTAGGGGTACATAGGGATAATGTAGGTAGCGGCGGTTTACGGAGCGGCAGATTAGGGGTTAATAAGTGTAGGCAGGTGGAGGCGACGTTGTGGGGGGCAGATTAGGGGTTAATAAATATAATATAGGGGTCGGCGGTGTTAGGGGCAGCATGTTAGGGGTACATAGGGATAATGTAGGTAGCAGCGGTTTATGGAGCGGCAGATTAGGGGTTAAAAAAAATATGCAGGGGTCAGCGATAGTGGGGGCGGCAGAATAGGGGTTAACAAGTGTAAGGTTAGGGGTGTTTAGACTCGGGGTGCATGTTAGAGTGTTAGGTGCAGACGTAGGAAGTGTTTCCCCATAGAAAACAATGGGGCTGCGTTAGGAGCTGAACGCTGCTTTTTTGCAGGTGTTAGGTTTTTTTTCAGCTCAAACTGCCCCATTGTTTTCTATGGGGATATCGTGCACGAGCAAGTTTTTGAAGCTGGCCGCGTCTGTAAGCACCGCTGGTATCTAGAGTTGCAGTGGCGTTAAATTATGCTCTACGCTCCCTTTTTGGAGCCTAACGCACTGAAAACCCAGCCATTCTGTGAACTCTAAATACCAGCGGTATTTAAAAGGTGCGGGGGAAAAAAAAGCATGCGTAGCTAACGCACCCCTTTGGCTGCCAAACTCTAAATCTAGCCGATAATCCTTTACTGTGACATTGGTAAACAGAATTATTGAAGTACCGCTTTAAAGCTTGGTGCAAAGTATATGTTTAACAGCACCACTATTGCCAAATAAGTTGTGAAATTTGTGATCATACTCCTTTCTTTTTATATATTGCTGGTTTTATAATTGTTGTTTTTTATATATTGTTCTGGCTTTTATATATTGGTTTTAATATATGGAGAATTTGAGTCATTGAGGCCAAGGTTAATACTAACTGTGAGATTGATTTCAGGAGTAAGTGTGTCTAGCGTGTATGACTTTGTATACAGAGTTTGAATGCATCTAATTTAAGAATATATAACTGTGAATGATAGAAAATCTAGGGGAAACATTGTACTAGTAGCAAAGTTAATTAAAACTGTATAAGAGGAAGGAGATCTTTAGATGTGTGTATAGATTTAATGAATAAAAATTGTCAACTTATAACATTGAATGTCTGACTTTTTAAGGTGAAGACAGAGTATATATTAACTTGTATATGTGAAAAAGAACCTAAAAGTACATCATATATATCAAAAAGTTTGTCCATATATTGTGGTAAACAATTTAAGAATCAAAGGTAGCCTCTATTAGAGGACATTGTTAAGGGTATAGTTTATAAAAAGTTTTAAAAAAATATCCAAATTAACCCAATAACTTTCAGCGCCCTCTGTATTTTGGTTTTTGATTGTATTTTTTGACTACCTAGGAAGGAGGTAGTTATTTTGAGTGGCAAGGTGGGAATAGTATAGCGCTTAATTTCACAACTCACTTTACAAAATGGCTTCCTTAACATGTCAAGTCAGTCACACAAATGCTCTAGTCCCGCCCAGCAGCAGAACTGATCACTCCTCTGGGAAGGCAGACCAGGAAGTGTCACATCAGTGTTATAGCAGGTAACGCTACTGCCACCAGTTTGCTTCAGTCCTGAGGCGTGCACAGACAAGAAAGATGGCAAACTAGTGGGGCTCTTTTCTCTGGCTTATTCAGTCTGCAGTGCAAATTGCAAAGGGAACAAGCTGCTGTTTTGAAAAGTTAAATGGATTTGTTAAAGGGACACTGAACCTTTCTAATTTACTCCTATTATCAAATTTTTTTAATTCTCTTGGTATCTTTATTTGAAATGCAAGAATGTAAGTTTAGATGCCGGCCCATTTTTGGTGAACAACTTGGGTTGTCCTTGCTGATTGCTGGATAAATTCATCCACCAATAAAAAATTGCTGTCCAGAGTTCTGAACTAAGAAAAAATCTGATGCCTTCTTTTTCAAATAAAGATAGCAAGAGAATGAAGAAAAAATGATAATAGGAGTAAACTAGAAAGTTGCTTAAAATTGCTTTCTCTATCTGAATCATGAAAGAAAAAATCTGGGTTCAGTATCCCTTTAATGCAAAATGTATGCTTAAAAAATATTTTAATGAAATCAAAACTAAAATCTCAGAATTTCATCAAAACAATTAATAAAAAAAATTCCATATTGCACAGTCCTACTACCCAGGGTACATGGAAATAATTGTCAGGATGGTGCAGCTGCTTCTGTACTGACTCAGCTCAATAGTATACAAGGATATCAACAGTGATGGTGAATAACATTTCTTCTTTATTGCAAAAAAAGTTTAAAACATGACAAAGCTAAAGCACTGTAAGAGCAACGGAGCGTAAAAGAAATATGTCAAGTAGACTCAGACATGCTTCAAGCTCTTGGCTTTTGTTCGCTGATGCAATAGTTCTATAGGTCACATTCTATTGGGTTTCTTGGTGCCCACTAGTTTGAAATCTTTTTCTGGCCTAGTCTGCAGAGGCATAACTCTGTCTATTCAGTTTCTAAATCCTAAAAGCATTTTACAACCCATTAAAGACAATAAATCATGGTTTTAAAAGAGCATATTTTAAACATTTGAACATTTTGCATGAAAAACAAGAGATCTGAAATCTTTGTACGGAGTTACTAAGTGCATGTAAGCAATGGTCCTATAGAGACCAAACAAAGAGAATATTGGAACATTTCTTGAAAAGGTTATACTATAAACCACCTGTACTGTATGCAGAAACTTTAGATTTTCGAAATAAGCTTTTTCACGACCCATAAAAGGAAATGTGGAATGATAATGTTCTTTAAGCAAATTTATAACCTAGCAAGATAAAGATTCCAATCTGATTTAAAACAATACTGAAACCCTTTGTAAATATGAGAACAAGAGATAAGATCTTGTGAATATTTCTAGATAACATCATTGTTTAAATTAGTTTGCTCCTAGATTTCCGAAACAGGAATAGATCATTCATGACTTGATGTCTTACTAAAAACATTACAATGATTGTTTAGATTATTATTTTTGGCAATCGTTATTTTGGTTATGACTAATGTTCTTGACAGCTTGTTGAATTAAAGTTTTGGGGAACATGTTAAATTTCAGGCAATCTGAACCATTTCTGGCAGGGTACATGTGTTGCTAGACACTACATATTATGTGTTAATGTATTCTGTATATTCCTATGACACTTGAATTATAGAAATAAAAAGCAGAATAATTCCTAGTTTGCTTTTTAACCTTTGGCAATTATTACATTGCATTCAAACCGATATAATCTCATATAACTATTTTTGCTACAATAGTCTTCAAATCTCAAAGTACAAGATAATGAACAAATAAATAAAAAAAAACAATATACTGAAGTGCCATGGAACCTCCCTTCAAAAGACATATAATGCAATAAACAGCAAATTATATCATTGGAGATAATTAAACCAATGACTAAATATAGATCCTATACTCTCGGTCATGTTTGCTCTTGGTTTCAAGTGGCTGTCTCGTAGGACCAAATGGAAAGGCATCAAACAAACAATGTATGGTATTCTCTATCTATCATGTATAATGTCCTTTGGAAACAATGGGTTATCAAGTACGGAGAGTCAAGGGGGGTGGTATAGTGAAGATATGTAATGCATGATGGCATTGCAACATTGTTTTACTAGATGTAATTCAATATTTTTACATTAAAAGTGTTTACTTCCATTTACGTTCAATTTCTGTATTATATATTTATCATTAATACCAGATCAACAGATATGAATGTCTTATGATAATATGTATTAATAGGCACAGTTTAGCATGTCTTCCGTTGCTACTGACCTTTATCTTCCTCTCCCCTTTTGTTTTAATATCCTTGTCCATATTTTCTATAATTTAAAGGCATAATAAACTCAGCCACATTTAAACACGTTGAAACATGCATTTTAATGTATACAGGGAGTGCAGAATTATTAGGCAAATGAGCATTTTGACCACATCATCCTCTTTATGCATGTTGTCTTACTCCAAGCTGTATAAGCTCGAAAGCCTACTACCAATTAAGCATATTAGGTTATGTGCATCTCTGTAATGAGAAGGGGTGTGGTCAAATGACATCAACACCCTATAATAGGTGTGCATAATTATTAGGCAACTTCCTTTCCTTTGGCAAAATGGGTCAAAAGAAGGACTTGACAGGCTCAGAAAAGTCAAAAATAGCGAGATATCTTGCAGAGGGATGCAGCACTCTTAAAATTGCAAAGCTTCTGAAGCGTGATCATCAAACAATCAAGCGTTTCATTCAAAATAGTCAACAGGGTCGCAAGAAGCGTGTGGAAAAACCAAGGTGCAAAATAACTGCCCATGAACTGAGAAAAGTCAAGCGTGCAGCTGCCAAGATGCCACTTGCCACCAGTTTGGCCATATTTCAGAGCTGCAACATCACTGGAGTGCCCAAAAGCACAAGGTGTGCAATACTCAGAGACATGGCCAAGGTAAGAAAGGCTGAAAGACGACCACCACTGAACAAGACACACAAGCTGAAACGTCAAGACTGGGCCAAGAAATATCTCAAGACTGATTTTTCTAAGGTTTTATGGCCTGATGAAATGAGAGTGAGTCTTGATGGGCCAGATGGATGGGCCCGTGGCTGGATTGGTAAAGGGCAGAGAGCTCCAGTCCGACTCAGACGCCAGCAAGGTGGAGGTGGAGTACTGGTTTGGGCTGGTATCATCAAAGATGAGCTTGTGGGGCCTTTTCGGGTTGAGGATGGAGTCAAGCTCAACTCCCAGTCCTACTGCCAGTTTCTGGAAGACACCTTCTTCAAGCAGTGGTACAGGAAGAAGTCTGCATCCTTCAAGAAAAACATGATTTTCATGCAGGACAATGCTCCATCACACGCGTCCAAGTACTCCACAGCGTGGCTGGCAAGAAAGGGTATAAAAGAAGAAAATCTAATGACATGGCCTCCTTGTTCACCTGATCTGAACCCCATTGAGAACCTGTGGTCCATCATCAAATGTGAGATTTACAAGGAGGGAAAACAGTACACCTCTCTGAACAGTGTCTGGGAGGCTGTGGTTGCTGCTGCACGCAATGTTGATGGTGAACAGATCAAAACACTGACAGAATCCATGGATGGCAGGCTTTTGAGTGTCCTTGCAAAGAAAGGTGGCTATATTGGTCACTGATTTGTTTTTGTTTTGTTTTTGAATGTCAGAAATGTATATTTGTGAATGTTGAGATGTTATATTGGTTTCACTGGTAAAAATAAATAATTGAAATGGGTATATATTTGTTTTTTGTTAAGTTGCCTAATAATTATGCACAGTAATAGTCACCTGCACACACAGATATCCCCCTAAAATAGCTATAACTAAAAACAAACTAAAAACTACTTCCAAAACTATTCAGCTTTGATATTAATGAGTTTTTTGGGTTCATTGAGAACATGGTTGTTGTTCAATAATAAAATTAATCCTCAAAAATACAACTTGCCTAATAATTCTGCACTCCCTGTATATTAAAGAATAATGATATTTTCCACCCCTGTGTATATATACACTGTACACTATTCCAAAATAATAAAGCTACTAAGTATCAATAAGCTGAAATTGTCACTCAGACATTATTTAGTATTTCAATCACAAAAATAGTTGTATTCTATCATTTTCATGAAAGACGTGTTCCCAATGTTTCAGCCCAAACACATATATTGGGTCATAATTTAATGAGTCCTTTGCATGTTAATGCTTTTCAAGTGTACTTAACTAACATTTCTCTGATTTTCAGACTAATAACTAAGCCCCAAAGTTTTAGGAGAATACTAATGTATACCTACTCCAGCTTGCTCCTGTTTGTGTAAAGGGTATTTTCATATGCAAAGAAAGGGGTGGGGTCTGCTTTTTCCAACTTGCAGTGGGTGTTCCAGCTACCTTTTTAACAGTGCTAAACGGGGAGCTTTTAAGTAAGTTTTTAAATGGTTTTATACTGGAGTAGTAGATCAGTATATCTATGCATATTATTCGTTATAGTAGTGTCTATTACATGCAGTTATATGGAAATCAGTGTATACTGTCCCTTTAAAGTCTACTTTATTACCCATTCTCCAGTTTTGCATAACCAACACTATTATATTAATATACTTTTTACCCGTATGATTATCTGTATCTAAGCTCCTGAAGACTGCCTCTTATCTCAATGCTGTCTTTTTTTAGCTTTTTACAATCTTGCATTTTAGCCAATTAGTGCTGGTTTTTGTGAACCCATTTTCATTCTCCACGAAAGTAAGCACAGTGCTCTCTATATGTCATACATGAACTAGTGCTATCTGGCTGTAGTGCAAGATTATAAATAGCTAAAATACCCTTTAAAAATGATTTACTGGGGCGGAGCCTAACCACGCTCAGAGATGGCTGCTTAATCTCTGAGCTCCGGGAGTAAACTAAATCAAGCAGTGAATAAAGACTAGTGTAGCAAATTGCTTGTACCTAATGGATACCTAAATAAGGCTTCGACACATACCCTGACATATTTTGGCTAACAACGCATGTATTACTCTGAGGGCTTATGGAGCTGAGATACACCATGTGAGGCCTATGATCTATTGACACTGCCTGTTTCCAGCACTGGGATCACGGATGTTAGGACATATGGTCGTCTCCGATTCTAAGTACAGACCTTAATAACACCCGATCCAGCCGACACAAGGTGAGAGATCTTCACACCCATGGACATGCTCTGATTTGCCGTGAGTAGAGAGCGGCTCAATTAGGCCAACAAAATTAGAATCAGAAGGCGGGCTGATGCAGTCTCCTCTACATAAGCGGCAATATAAAATAATTATACTGTGAACTGCAGGGAATGATGGAGGCTGGATGGTTGCAGTTGCGATGAGACAGCCTAGGAACAACAGGAGGCTAGAAGCCTTAATTATATGACTCCACAAATAGTCACATAAACTGCCTACAATATATTAGGAATAGCTTTCAATAAGGGCCCTCTCACATGGACTTCATGTAAAAATAAGAAGATCCAAGTTTTATTATATAGACATAGTATGCTTGCAATATTAGACGCGCACTCCGTGTAAACTATTCAACACACTTCACTACTGGGAGACCATCCAAGATCAAAGCTACAACTGCTGTAAGTTAACTAGTGAATTATCCTGGTGTGGGCAATTGTATTGTAAGAAGGTGAATTCTCCAAAATGGCATCCAAAAAGTTACCTAAAGCTGACAAGGCTAGCAAATCCCAGACTTATTTTAGACCTCCCAAAATTAATAAACCCACAAGTGAGAGTGTCAAAGAAGAGGAGCTTGATTATGAGCAAGAAATGGAATCTAATCACACTGAAGGGGATCAAACACCTGTGACAAGAGCAGACTTACGCCTGTTAGTTTCAAAGCAAGATATTTCTGCAAATTTTGAATGCCTGTGGGAAAAAATAGACACCATGCACTCAGCGGTGACAAACAGCTTAACCAATATAAAGTCGGATATTGCTGAAATAGGAGGTAGAATTGAAGTCTTGCAAGAACATAAAGATGCTCTGTCAGAGGACCTTACCTCAATATCTGAGGCTGTCAATTCCCAACATCAGTCTATCACTGAGTTACAATACAAAATCGAAGACCTCGAAAATAGAGGGAGACGAAATAATATTAGAATGAAGGGCATACCAGAATCAGTCCTGAATAAAGACCTACAAACATATTTACAACAACTTTTTAAAGCCATCACTGGTGACAAAGAAGAATCCACCTACAACATTGAAAGGGCTCATAGAGCACTTAGAGCAAGACCAAGGGAAGATGCACCACCAAGAGATGTCATTGTGAAAATGTTGCTATTTCTGGAAAAGGAAAAAATCTTATATGCATCCCGACAAAATTCAAATTCCAGGGGACAATTGTCCAATTTTATCAGGACTTAAGTTTTAGAACCCTCCAGAGAAGATATTTGCTGGACCCCTCACTGCTTTGTTTCGAAAACATCAAATACAATATCGCTGGGGATTCCCCTTCACACTCCACATCATCAGAGATGGCAAAACAATATCTTTAAGAGAAGCGGAAGAAATCCCCAATACATGCAAGTTACTAGGCCTGGATCCCCCATCAATGCCGACAGACACATCTACAAGCCAGCCCAGAGACCTTCAACTACCTCAGCGGGACATTAAACAGTCTAATGGCAGTCAATCAACAAGAGGAAACAGAAAAATAGATGACTTTGGTTGGCATGCATACATCTGAAGATCCAGATCCATGGAACTCTGTTGGCCCTTAAGACTTGATATGAGACTATGTGTTACCAATTATTGTATGGTTACATATTAGTAGGTAAAGTATGTAATGTTTTAATATATTTGACATGTCAAAGTTCACTGATAATAACATTCCTGTTGATTCACTGTTTGAAAAAATATTATATATTTAGATATCTCTCCCTCATTACTGACATTCATGAGATTTGATTATTCTCCTTCAAAGGGAGATATAGTTAATGTAATTTTTTCTTTTCAACCATATTGTTTATGGCTTTTTTTCTTATTTACTTTTTCTTTTTTGATTGCACATTATGCTCTTGAGTCACATATTATGTTTTGCTATATGATGGTGGAGATCAAGCAGGGAAATGAGGGTGTTCTACTGTACCAGATGGGATTGGGGTTGTGGTCTGCTCTAGCGGGTACACTTACGCAGGCAATATACATTACTAAGATACACCTAGTTTCTCACAATGTGAGAGGATTAAACTCTGATGTTAAACGCAGGGTGGCCATGGCCTATTATGTTAGACTTTAAGCTAATGTTCTCTTTTTACAAGAGACTCACCTAATACATACAAATATCCCTAAATACTTGTCCAGAGCATTCTCATTACAATATCATGCCACAACAGATGTAAAAATAAGAGGCGTATCTATACTTATTCATTCATCATTAAACTTTATACATGAATCTACTTTAGCGGACCCAGAAGGCAGATATTTAATAGTGAAAGGACAAATTGATGACTCTGATATTATTTTTTGCAATATTTATGCTCCAAATGAGAACCAGCATGTATTCTTTAAAAATATTTCTCATCTATTAATGAACTGGTCTCAATATAGATTCATAATGGCAGGAGATTTTAATATCAATATGACATCTATCACACCCACTGCTAATACAAAGCTAAATAGCAAGCAACACCGACACAATAGAATGGTCAGATCTATTCAAGATCTAATTCTTCCCCATACTCTAACTGATACCTGGAAATTCTTGTATGGAGATACGAACGACACCACGTTTTATTCAGCTGCCCATCAGTCCTACACGAGAATAGACTATATATTAGTTAGTCAGATCCTGCTTCCACTAGTACTGTCTTCTGACATTCACTCCTGTACATGGTCCGACCACTCTTCAATATCGATCCATTTGGATGGGGTTCAGGACCCTAAAAGTGCTAGAACCTGGACTTTTGGCCCACGTTTTTTCAGAGACAAACATATTCTTGACAAGATAAGCGATTTATTAACTGAGTTTTGGAACATTAACACTCACTCCACTACTAACCCCTTAAACACCTGGGCAGCACACAACGCATACATGAGAGGACTCTTGATTCAAACTAAAGCTCGCTCACACAACCAAAAAAAAACTATGATATCTCAACTTCAAAATGATATTAAACTCCTAGAAACTCAACATAAACGCACTCAAAACATATCTACACTAAGAGATCTTAACAAGAAAAGGGATAACTTAAACTGTATTTTAAATTCTATGGCGGCTAAAGCAATATTGAAACTAAAAACACAATACTATGTCTTTGCCAACAAACCTGACAAATTCTTAGCCCACAGAATTTGTGAACGCTGCAAGGATTCAGCCATACCAACTATAATTGATGCGCAAGGCGTCCTGATGTCCCACCCTCAGGAAATTGTCAATATTTTTGCAGAATATTATGGGGAAGTATATGACGGCAAGAAGGTTACTCACACACCCCAGATAGAATCCTCCTCTACAGACTTTCTTACAAAGGCCAAATTAAACATAATCTCAGAAGCAGATATGGATCTATTAAACACTCAGATCTCGCCATCAGAGGTCTCATTGGCCATTAAGGAACTTAAGAAAGGTGAAGCCCCTGGTCCAGATGGGTTTCCAGGGGAATACTATAAATTATTTAAACCTATATTAATTCCCCAACTAACTAATTTCTTCAATAATATTTTAGAAGGACTCCCAATCCCAGCAGAACTATTAATGGCTAAGATTGTGGTGATTCCCAAACTGGGTAGAAATTCCAAATATTGTTTCAACTATCGCCCCATTTCTCTCATCAATCAGGACCTTAAAATGTTTACTAAAATTCTTGCTAAACGTCTTAAGTCAATACTACCCACCCTGGTCCATCCTGACCAGGTTGGCTTCATAAGGTATAGGGAAGCCCCAGACAATATTAGACGTATAATTGATTCCATATATTACTTATTTGAATCCAAAATGCCTTCTCTGCTCCTATCTTTGGATGTGGAGAAGGTATTTGACAGAATTGATTGGAAATATTTTCTACAGGTGCTTCAGCACATGGGATTTAGAGGCCCTTTTATGACCGATATTGAAATGATATACTCCAACCTCACAGCACAAGTCACAGCATCAGGCCATAGATCTAAAATCTTCCCCATTCTAAATGGAACCAGGCAGGGGTGTCCTCTTTCACCCCTCCTGTTTGCCCTCTGCATAGAACTAGACATGTGCATGGCGAAAAAATTTGGTTCGGTTCAGATCGATTCTGATTTTTTTGAATTTCGGTTTGGAGCGATTCGAATTCGGAAAAATTCGAATCAATTTGGTTCGGATTTGTTTCGGATTCATTCGGATTCGAATAAATTTGGTTCGGATTTGTTTCGGATTCATTCGGATTCAAATAAATTCGGTTGGCTTTGTTTCGATTCGGTTCGGTTTGGAAATTCGGAATTTCGGTAAGTGTTAGGTGGGATTAGACTAGTATTATGTACTGTACATTAGGTGTAACCCATAGCAGAGTGATATAACCTAATATACTGTACAATACTAGTGTAATCCATGGCCATCCGAATCTACCGAATAAATCTGAATAAATCCGAAGTTATTCGGATTTATTCGATAGATTCAGCACTATTTTAATTCGGAGATCCGGTTCGATCCGAATTTCTGAATTTGCAGAATTTTCCGAATTTCCGAATCGAACCGAACCGAATCGCACATGTCTACATGGAACCTTTAGCAGCTCGGATCAGAGAATCCCCAGACATTTCAGGATTTAGACTCAACTCTACTGAATATAAATTGACGTTGTTTGCTGATGACATCTTATTGACGATCGCCAAACCACTTATCTCACTCCCTAATCTTTACCAACTCTTAGATAACTTCTCTGCTATCTCAGGCTACAAAATCAATTTGTGAGGCCCTCCCCATTATATTGCCACACCCTATGCAAAAACTAATAGAACTCAATTTCACCATGAAATGGGCGACACAAACTATTAAATACTTGGGTGTATACTTAACAAATCAATTCAGCCAATTATATAAATATAATTACTTGCCTTTGTTCAAAGACATTTGACAAGACCTTCAAAAATGGTCGCAATATTCATTTTCATGGTATGGCCGTAAGGCCGTTGTTAAGATGAATGTTTTGCCATGCTTATTGTATCTTTTTAGAGCACTCCCAATTAAAATCCCACTATCGGAGCTGGCCATGGTTCAATCAGACCTGATTAGATTTATCAGAGGGAAAAAAATTTCCTAGGGACCCATCGACCATTTTTACTAGACACAAAACATTGGGAGGGGTGGGAGCTCCCAACCTAATCGACTACTACCAGGCAGCTCGGCTGGCCCAAGCAACACTTTTAGATAAACCCAACATAGATAATATTTGGCCAACTCTTGAAGCTGAAATGGGAGGATGGAACTATCCAGCAGATATTTTATGGGACGGTGGGTCACGCACATCCACTAAACAGAAGATTAATCCTCCAACTTTTTACTCCACTCTGGCGTCCTGGGATAAAGTAACCAAAATATCCAAATTAAGACCACAACACTCGCGGTCTATGCCAATTAATTACCTATTAACCGAGAACATTGTTTACTAGTAGACAAATGGATCAATAAAGGACTCTATAGGGTTGCGGACCTAGTGATTAACAATAAAATCATAACATATAATCAGTTACAGGAAAAATAACACCTCTATCATTAAACTGGTTCTTATATCTACAAATTTCATCCTCCCTAAGGGAATTTCAAAAACTTGCTTTGACGCAACCCACCACAATTCTGGAGACTTTGTGCAAGTCCCCTCATAAAACGAAGCACAATATTTCAAGGTTATAACCTGCTTTACAGGCATCCCATATTCATACTAAAAACCAGTTGATCTTAATCTGGGAAAGGGACTTAGGCTTGGAGATGGACATGTGGAAATGGGTCGACTTGTTTAATCTTACAGATAAGGGACTATTAAGTGCAGACTTAAGGGAAAATGCAATTAAAACCACCTTTCGATGGTACTTAACCCCACTTCAGACCGCACATATGTCCCCTACAGGGAGTAGACTATGCTATAGAGGATGTAAAGCTCTAGGTACTTATGTGCACCTCTGGTGGGAATGCGATAAAGTCAAACACATCTGGGATACCCTATCACTTTTACTAAGCACTACCTTAGATGAAAATGTCCGACATACTCAGGCGCAGGCGTTGTTACATGAATGTTTCCCTCACTTTAACAAACCAATTAATGTATATATTAAGATCGTGTGTACTATCACAAGGACCTGTATAGCCAAGTATTGGAAAATTGGTTCCCCTCCATGGCAGGAGATACTGAATAAAATTAATGCGACATATTCTATGTATGAATCAGCCTCCTGTATCTTGGACAATAAGGTTTCAGTTGACCAGATTTGGTTTTATTGGGTGCTGAGAGGGATGTCTACTACTACCCATAATCCCGCATAAGTAATATATATAATAGATTAAATTCCTGCCTACCAACATCATCATTCTTAGAACTACAACTTTGCTAACTCCCTTCAAATTAATACAAAGGTATCTATATCATTTGACTCAAACATTTTGTTTTCTTATGTTATTTTTGCTTTCAGATATTTTGGTTTACTGTTTCTATCTACTACTGTTATTGTATGGAAAATACTTTTCAATAAAAAGATTTCAACATAAAAATGATTTACTGCTGAATACCATGAATTAAAGGACAACTATTTGCAGTAGAATTGCATAATGAACAAGTACATAACAAAAAGACAATGCAATAACACCTACTCAGAATTTCAAATAAGCAGTAGGTTTTTTCTGACAAATTATTTTTTTATCCCATTTTCCGGGCCCCTTGTATCATGTGACAGACATTAGCCAATCACAGACTAGTATATGTATACCCTGTGAGCTTGTGCACATGCTCAGTAGGACCTTGTTCCCCAGAAAGTGTGAATATAAAAAGACTGTGCCAAATTTGATAATGGAAGTAAATTGGAAAGTGTCTGAAAACTGCATGTTCTATCTGAATCATAAACGTTTATTTTGACGTGAGTGTCCCTTTAATCATTTGATATCAGAGGTCGACTGAAGTATAACAGAAAACCGAGGATTCTGCACATCTTACCAAGAACTGTATAATTGTAAAACCTGCTTTTTCCAGGTGAACTAATTTTCAAAATGTTCCCTTTGTTTTGCTATTGATGAATTTATGCACCTTGTAAACCAACATGGCAATTTTTGACTGAAGTTTTTATGCTCTACGTAGCTAAATCTTTAATTATTTTTTTCCTTTTTCATTTCTACTGAGTATGAACAGTTTTAAAGGTCATGTATAAATGAGATTATAATGTAAAAAAGGTTTAATTATATTCGGTAAAAAAAAATAACATTTGTAATATTCTTTAATTATTTCCGTTTCTTTCTTTTCCTGTAATTTAACTCTGGAAATTGTGAATTGTCCAGTTCTGAGAATTGGAAGTGCAAACTGCAGACTTCACAGGCCAAACCTTGCTAAATATCTGTGCTTAATTAGCCTCTGCAGTATGTATTAGATAAAATACTGAAAAACAATGACAATTTTGCTAATAAAATGGCTAGCTAGTTGTTTCTGCTCTGTATTTGCTTCTCCAAATAAGCCAAGTAAGCGGTGGAGTTAAGCTATTTAAAAACAGTTGCAGCAGACACTGTGTTAATGCATTAAAAAGTCACATTGATCTGCCATTTTCATTTACTGCACAACTGCAAGAAAATCTAGTAATTTCAAGATGTTTACTGTTAATATAACACTGTCCTTGATTCCACTCTAGCCATTAATCTGAGTTATATTTACACTCAAATTCATCAGCTAATCTAATTAACAATCTCTTAGACACAGCCAAATTGGGATGCTTATTTGTTTGTTTGTTTGTTTCTTTGCTTTTAGCTTTTGAAAGTGTAGGGCTGCTTGTCAGCCTGAAACGAATTAAGTGCCTGACCTCTACAGGCAATACTAGGTATGTTAGGTTGGTGCAACCTTGTTGCAATTTTGGGGGTGGGGAGTTTTATCTTACCTATTTAAGCTGCGGTGGCCATTTTCTCTCCCTCTTTTCCTGGTGGTGGTGAATTTTCCTGTGTTCAGATATGAATTGGTCTCGTTGATCATCTCTTCCTCCCCTGAGGTTCAGGGACGGCGCAGAGGGTTCTTCTCCGGGTGGGATGCCTGCAAGAGAGCAGATAAGTGGGAGTGATGAGGATGTAATTCCTCCGAGTCAGGAACTGGTGTCGGGGCCTTTGAGGCAGGGCAGGCTAGGGCAGTTGTCTTCCCCTCCCGGTCAGTCTGGGAAGCAATCAGTTTTTAGGGTAGTGGGGGCCGGGGAGAGCTGGGAGCCTTCGGCTGAAACTCTGTTTTTAACAGGCCCATCTGTATCTGGAGACCCATTTGTGGCCTCGGATGCTAGGCAGGATGCAGTCTGGCGAGAGGTGCTGGGCGAGGGGGTGGTAAGCGGGGGTGTGGGAGCGAGGTGTAGTCCGGAGGGAGCTATGGGGATGTTACCCCCAGAGGCCTTGTTGGCGGTGGTGGATTCCGGGAGATGCGGTCGCGCCAAAGTGGAACGCAGGCTGTACCGGAAGCTGGGCCCTCAGGCATGGTGTCGGGTGGGGCCTTGGATTTGGTTGGTACTTCCAGTGCTGCGGGTGACGTCAATTCTGGTTCTCCAGTTGACGTCACTTCCGTTCCGGTGGCTCAAGGGAGAACAGCAGTGCAGCGAGGCAGAGAGAGGGAACGCAGGGTGCTGGAGTGGGGTAGCAGGCCACCGGCTGTGAAACGTTTGGCAGGTGAGGTGGGGGCTCCCAGGCAGGGTCCCAATCAGGAGCGGTCCAGGCGGGTGGTGAGAGGTGCTGCCCAGGTCTGGAGGGAAAAAGTGAGGAAGCAGGCAGGGGGCGGGGTTGGGAAGAAGGGGGCTGGCTGTGGCAGAGCTAAATCTGTTAGGGAGGGAGCAGTAGGTGGTATGCAGGGTACCAGTGTGGGGGCATGCGGGGCTGGGAGGGAGGCTGTGCAGGGGTATGTTGGGGGGGCTATGGGGCGGGGGTTCTGGGGGTCACTATGAATGGTCACAAGGGGTCGCAGACCAGGACCTTCAAGAGGTCGTCCACGCAGGTAGTGCTTGTGGTCAGTGCAAATGTGCAGCTACTGGGGGTCAGGTGGACCTTGGTTCAATGGCTGGGAGTCAGAGGAGTGAGAAGCCTGTGGAAGGAAGAAGTGTGTTGGGAATGGGGGCATGTGTGAGTGTTACTGGGACCAGTGCTTTGGGTGCTCCCATCACTTTTTTGTCGCCCTCTCAGGTATGAGCAATGGAGTCGGTGGGCAGTTTGGTTCCTGCTGCAGGGAGCATATTGATGGGAACAGGAGGATCGGATGCCCCAAGGAGTCAGCTTGGGCTGTCAGGACCTACGGGTGCAGGTGAGTTAGCTCTGGGAGCAACTACACGCACTTTGACACACACTGTAGGTTTAGATAGCAGTGATTCAGATTCGGAGGGCGAGCTTCGGCTGACACTTGAGCCTGGGGTAAGGGGCCCGTAATAAAGGCAGACATGCCGAAAGGAACAATTCATTCCATTGTCGCACTGGCAGTCATTAAACCGCCAACATTCTCGCCCTTTTTTGCAAAATCCCGCCACCCTTCCCTTTAGAACCAGCACCCCCTTGGGGTGGTTTGTCAGTATCCAGAATAGGCCAAAGATCCACGTCCTTCATCCCAAACGTAAGAATGGGGTTCCCCGCCATCTTCCTACAGAACTCTGAATCGTACGTCCGCCAGGCCCCATTCGGATATTTCTGAAAGATTTGCTCGATTATGTCCGTATATTTCAGGACATATAGCGGTCTATTTGGCCACTGCTCAATGTAGCAGGACGCCAAGACCTTAAAACACAGACGCTACTCATTAAAAATTTCAGGCCATTTAACGTTCTTGGGACCCGTACCGTCCTCACTCCGCTCCCTGTCCCTATGAGCCTCCATAGAGATCTGCACCGCTACCTTCCTGGCTGACACCCCCTCGTCAGCACCCCCAGTCATCTGAATGCCACCTCCGAAGGCAGCTGTGCCCCAACAACCGCAGAGCTACCACCCTACACCAGCCAGCTGTGCCCCAGACTGAATTGCCAGTATGCACTTCATCATTCTATACATTCTACGCTGCCCTAGGTAAAGGGTTCAGATTACCTTTAAAGGGACAGTTTACACCAGAATTGTTACTGTTTAAAAAAATAGATAATCCCTTTATTACCCATTTTTCAGTTTTTCATAACCAACACTGTTATATTAATACACTTTTTATCTCAGTGATTACCTTGTATCTAAGCCTCTGCAGACTGCCCCCTTATTTCAGTACTTTTGACAGACTTGCATTTTAGCCAGTCAGTGCTGACTTCTAGGTAACTCCATGGGAGTGAGAACAATGTTATCTATATGGCATGTGACACCTGTCTAGCTGTCAAAATGCACTCAGATAAGAGAGTGGCCTTCAAGGACTTAGAAATTAGCATATGAGCCTACCTAGGTTTAGCTCTTAACAAAGAATGCCAAGAGCAAATTTGATTAAAAAAGTAAATTGGAAAGTTTTTAAGAATTGCATGGTCTATCTGAATTGTGAAAGTTTAATTTTGACTAGAATGTCCTTTTAAACAGTCAGAAACCTGAGCAGGTCACACCAGTAAAGCCTTATAGGGCAGTAGCAGGAAATATTGCTTGTAATACAATAAGAAAATCTGTTGAAAGAGATTTAAAACAGATGATCTAGACATGGGTGAACAGAAGGCAAATACACAAAAAATAAATAGTAGGTTATAAATACATATTTATAAAGGGAGATTATGATGTTTTATAATGACCAAGTTAAAGTAACAATGAACTGTAAAATTGGGTTAAAGGGACATTCAAACCAAACTTTTCTTTCATGTTTCAGACAGAAAAACAGAATTTATGCTTACCTGATAAATTTCTATCTCTTGTGATGTATCGAGTCCACGGATTCATCCTTACTTGTGGGATATTCTCCTTCCCTACAGGAAGTGGCAGAGAGAGCACCCACAGCAGAGCTGTCTATATAGCTCCTCCCTTAGCTCCACCCCCCAGTCATTCGACAGAAAGGCTAGGAAGAAAAAGGAGAAACTATAGGGTGCAGAGGTGACTGAAGTTTTTTAAATAGAAATATACTACCTGTCTTAAATAGACAGGGCGGGCCATGGACTCGATACATCACAAGAGAAAGAAATTTATCAGGTAAGCATAAATTCTGTTTTCTCTTGTAAGATGTATCGAGTCCACGGATTCATCCATTCTTGTGGGATACCAATACCAAAGCTTTAGGACATGGATGAAGGGAGGGACAAGACAGCTTCCTTAAACAGAAGGCACCACTGCTTGTAGAACCTTTCTCCCAAAAATAGCCTCCGAAGAAGCAAAAGAATCGAATTTGTAAAATTTGGAAAAAGTATGAAGCGAAGACCAAGTCACCGCCTTACAAATCTGTTCAACAGAAGCCTCATTTTTAAAAGCCCATGTGGAAGCCACTGCTCTAGTAGAATGAGCAGTAATTATTTCAGGAGGCTGCTGGCCAGCAGTCTCATAAGCCATACGGATGATGCTTTTCAGCCAAAAAGAAAGAGAGGTAGCCGTAGCCTTTTGACCTCTCCGCTTACCAGAATAGACAACAAACAATGAAGATGTTTGACTGAAATCTTTGGTTGCTTGTAAGTAGAACTTTAAAGCACGAACCACATCAAGATTGTGCAACAGACGTTCTTTCTTTGAAGAAGGATTAGGACACAGCAAAGGAACAACAATTTCCTGATTGATATTCCTATTAGAAACAACCTTAGGAAGGAATACATGTTTGGTACGTAAAACCACCTTATCTGCATGGAAAATAAGATAAGGTGAGTCACACTGTAAAGCAGATAACTCAGAAACTCTTCGAGCCGAAGAGATAGCTACTAAAAACAAAACTTTCCAAGATAGAAGCTTAATATCTATGGAATGCACAGGTTCAAACGGAACCCCTTGAAGAACTTTAAGAACCAAGTTTAGGCTCCATGGCGGAGCAACAGGTTTAAATACAGGCTTGATCCTGACCAAGGCCTGACTAAACGCTTGAACGTCTTGGACATCTGCCAGACGTTTGTGTAAAAGAATAGACAAAGCAGATATTTGTCCCTTTAAGGAACTAGCTGATAATCCCTTCTCCAATCCTTCTTGGAGAAAGGACAAAATTCTAGGAATCCTAATCTTACTCCATGAGTAACCCTTGGATTCACACCAACAAAGATATTTGCTCCAAATCTTATGATAGATTTTCCTGGTGACAGGCTTTCTAGCCTGAATCAGGGCATCAATGACCGACTCAGAGAAACCACGC
Organism: Bombina bombina; assembly: GCF_027579735.1. Classification (NCBI taxonomy): domain Eukaryota; kingdom Metazoa; phylum Chordata; class Amphibia; order Anura; family Bombinatoridae; genus Bombina; species Bombina bombina. The sequence goes on from NC_069504.1 coordinate 1,025,155,759, forward strand.
TTTGATAGAATCAGGCGTTCAATCTCCAAGCAGTCAGACGCAGAGAAATTAGATTGGGATGTTTGAATGGACCTTGGATTAGAAGGTCCTGCCTCATTGGCAGAGTCCACGGTGGAAAAGATGACATGTCCACCAGGTCTGCATACCAAGTCCTGCGTGGCCACGCAGGCGCTATCAGAATCACTGAATCTCTCTCCTGCTTGATTCTGGCAACCAGACGTGGGAGGAGAGGAAAAGGTGGAAATACATAAGCCAGATTGAAGGACCAGGGCACTGCTAGAGCATCTATCAGTACCGCCTGGGGATGCCAGGACCTGGACCCGTAACGCAGAAGTTTGGTGTTCTGTCGGGATGCCATCAGATCCAATTCTGGTGTGCCCCATAGCTGAGTCAGCTGGGCAAATACCTCCGGATGGAGCTCCCACTCCCCCGGATGAAAAGTCTGACGACTTAGGAAATCCGCCTCCCAGTTCTCTACCCCTAGGATATGGATTGCTGAGAGATGGCAAGAGTGATCCTCCGCCCATCGGATAATTTTGGTTACCTCCATCATCGCTAGAGAACTCCGTGTTCCTCCTTGATGATTGATATAGGCTACAGTCATGATGTTGTCCGACTGAAACCTGATTAATTTGGCCACAGCTAGCTGAGGCCACGCCTGAAGCGCATTGAATATCACTCTCAGTACTAGAATGTTTATCGGGAGGAGAGATTCCTCCTGAGACCATAAGCCCTGTGCTTTCAGGGATTTCCAGACTGCACCCAGCCTAGCAGGCTGGCATCTGTCGTTACTATGAGCCACTCTGGCCTGCGGAAACATATTCCCTGAGACAGGTGGTCCTGAGACAACCACCAGAGAATAGAATCTCTGGTCTCTTGGTCCAGATGCAGTTGAGGAGATAAATCTGCATAGTTGCAGTGGTCTGAGGTGTAGGCGGGCATAAGGAACTATGTCCATTGCCGCTACCATAAGTCCGATTACCTCCATACACTGAGTCACTGATGGCCAAGGAATGGAATGAAGAGCTCGGCAAGTGATTAAAAGTTTTGATTTTCTGACCTCCGTCAGAAATATTTTCATTTCTACCAAGTCTATCAGAGTCCCTAGGACGGAAACTCTTGTGAGAGGGACGAGAGAACTCTTTTTTATGTTCACCTTCCACCCGTGAGATCTCAGAAAACCAACACGATGTCCGTGTGAGACTTGGCTAGCTGGAAAGTCGACGCCTGAAGTAAGATGTCGTCTAGATAAGGCGCCACTGCTATACCCCGCGGTCTTAGAACCGCCAAAAGGGACCCTAGCACCTTTGTGAAAATTCTGGGAGCCGTGGCTAACCTGAAGGGAAGGGCCACAAACTGGTAATGCCTGTCCAGAAAGGCGAATCTGAGGAATTGATGATGTGTAGGGATGTGTAGATACGCATCCTTTAAGTCCACGGTAGTCATATATTGACCCTCCTGGATCAGAGGAAGAATAGTCCGAATAGTCTCCATCTTGAAAGATGGTACTCTGAGGAATCTGTTTAGAATTTTGAGATCCAAGATTGGTCTGAAAGTTCCCTCTTTTTTGGGAAACACAAACAGGTTGGAGTAAAAACCTAGCCCTTGTTCCGCTCTTGGAACTGGGCGAATCACTCCCATGGTATGTAGGTCTTCTACACAGCGTAAGAACGCCTCTCTCTTTGTCTGGTTTGCAGACAATTGAGAAATGTGAAATCTCCCCCTTGGGGGGGAGTCTTTGAAGTCCAGAAAATATCCTTGGGACACAATTTCTAAAGCCCAGGAATAGTGAACATCTCTTGCCCAAGCCTGAGCAAAGAGAGAGAGTCTGCCCCCTACTAGATCCGGTCCCGGATCGGGGGCTACACCTTCATACTGTCTTAGAGGCAGCAGCAGGCTTCTTGGTCTGTTTACCTTTGTTCCAAGCCTGGTTAGGTCTCCAGACTGACTTGGTTTAGACAGAATTCCCCTTGCTTTGCTGCAGGGGAAGCTGAAACGGGACCATCCTTGAAGTCCCGAAAGGAACGAAAATTATTTTGTTTGGTCCTCATCTTATTTGTTTTATCCTGAGGGAGGGCATGGCCTTTCTCTCCAGTGATGTCTGAAATAATTTCTTTCAGTGCAGGCCCGAATAGGGTCTTTCCTTTGAAAGGGATGTTCAACAATTTAGATTTTGATGACACATCAGCAGACCAGGATTTAAGCCATAACTCCTTGCGTGCTAAAATGGCAAAACCTGAATTATTTGCCGCTAATTTAGCCATTTGGAAAGCGGCATCTGTAATGAAAGAATTAGCCAACTTAAGGGCCTTAATTCTATCCATAATATCCTCTAATGGAGTCTCCACCTGGAGAGCCTCTTCTAGAGCCTCAAACCAGAAAGCAGCTGCAGTAGTTACAGGAACAATGCATGCAATAGGTTAGAGAAGAAAACCTTGATGAACAAAAATTTTCTTTAGGAGACCCTCTAATTTTTTATCCATAGGATCTATGAAAGCACAACTGTCTTCAATAGGTATAGATGTATGCTTAGCAATAGTAGAAATAGCTCCCTCCACCTTAGGAACAGTCTGCCACGAGTCCTGTATGGTGTCAGATATGGGAAACATTTTCTTAAAAACAGGAGGGGGAGCGAGCGGAATACCTGGTCTATCCCACTCCTTAGTTACAATAGTCACAATCCTCTTAGGGACTGGAAAAACATCAGTGTAAACAGGAACCTCTAAGTACCTGTCCATTTTACACAATTTCTCTGGGACCACTATAGGGTCACAATCGTCTAGAGTAGCTAATACATCCTTGAGCAATAAGCGGAGGTGTTCAAGCTTAAATTTAAAGGCCGTCATATCAGAATCTGTCTGAGGGAGCGTCTTTCCTGAATCAGAAATCTCTCCCTCAGATAACAAATCCCTTACTCCTACTTCAGAACATTGTGAGGGTATATCGGATACGGCTACTAAAGCGTCAGACGGCTCAGCATTTGTTCTTAACCCAGAGCTGTCATGCTTTCCTTGTAAACCAGGCAGTTTAGAGAAAACCTCTGTTAGGGTTTTATTCATAACTGTGGCCATGTCTTGTAAAGTAAATGAATTAGACGCACTAGAGGTACTTGGCGTCACTTGTGCGGGCGTTACTGGTTGTGACACTTGGGGAGAGCTAGATGCTAAACCCTCATTTCCTTCTAACTGAGAATCATTTTTTGCAATATTTTTAAGTGCTAAAATATGCTCTTTATAATTTATAGACATATCAGTGCAAGTGGGACACATTATAAGAGGCTTCTAAAGGCACAATGGCTTCTAAACACATAGAACAAGGATTCTCCTTGGTGTCAGACATGTTAAACAGGCTAGTAATCTAACAAGCAAGCTTGGAAAACACTTTAATCAAAGTAAATAACACTTTAAACCAAAACAGTACTGTGCCTTTAAGAGAAAAAAAGCTGCACAAACTCTGCAAAACAGTGTAAAAAAGCAGTAAACACAACGAAATTTTACAGTAGCATCATAAAGCCTTAGTAACTTTGCACAACTATGCAAATAAACAATTAACCCCTTAATGTAAAAACCGGATTTAAAATACTTCAAAACCAGTAAAATAACGTTCAGCACCCTACCTGCCCTTTAGGAACGATTTGTGGGGAAAAAAACCTCTTTACAGGTCTCAAATACAGCAGGAATCTCTGGACAAGTAGCTGGATGCAACTGAAAATAGGCCCCTCCCACCTCATTCGGAGTTATGGGGCCTAAAAAACACCACAGAGTGTTTCTTAAACTAGCCATGTGGGTTAATAACCCTTAAACAAGCCACAATGACCCCTTAAAGTCCCTCAAAAAACGTTTTATTTGTAATTAAACTAAAACGTTTTTTCCTATCAGTGTCACCAGTAACTATGAGCCCTTTATGCAAGCTTGGATTCTTCTTTTACTGAATACAGCTTACCTTTCCCTCATGGGGATATTGCCAGCCTTTTCTAGAAATAACACAGTCTGTCTAGAAAAAAATAAACTGAACATACCTCAATGCAGTTTAGCCTGCAAAATGTTCCCCCAACTGAAGTTTTCCTGTACTCTTCAGCTCTTGTGAGAACAGCAGTGGATCTTAGTTACAAAATGCTAAGATCATCACCCTCCTTGCAGAAATCTTCATCCCTTTTCTGCCAGAGAGTAAATAGTACACACCGGTACCATTTAAAATAACAAACTTTTGCTTGAGAAAATAAAAACTTAACATTTTTGTCACCACACTCACTTTGCCCTTCCTAGCAGTTAAGCAGGCAGAGAGAATGACTGGGGGTGGAGCTAAGGGAGGAGCTATATAGACAGCTCTGCTGTGGGTGCTCTCTCTGCCACTTCCTGTAGGGAAGGAGAATATCCCACAAGTATGGATGAATCTGTGGACTCGATACATCTTACAAGAGAAATATAATTTAAAACAACTTTCCAGTTTACTGCTGTTATCTAATTTGCTTTGTTATTTATGTATCCTTTGTTGAAAAGCATACTTAAGCTTAGCAGCTGGGAGCTAGCTGCTAATTTGTGGCTGCATATATATACCTCTAATCATTGGCTTACCAATGTGTTCAGCTAGCTCCCAGTAGTGCATTGCTGCTCCTCCAATAAAGGATACCAAGAGAGTGAAGAGAATGAAACAAAATTGATGATATAAGTACATTAAAAAATGTATTTAAAAGTGTGTCTATCACCCTCTCAAATAATAACATTCCTCTCCACCCTTTTTGTTTTTTTCCTCTCCTGCCTCCCCCTCTACCCCTTTGCTTTTCTCTATTCCTTGTTTGCTTTTACTTATGCTTTTAGAGCTATATTGAACGATATATACCAAATACATAGATATATCCAACAGATCAGTTATCCTATAAGATTTTTAAAACCAATGTTAAAAAGAGGTTGGATACCATAATTTCATTGATGTTCGAAGCCCCATGTTGGGTCTTCCCACTTGATTTATGTTATTATCTGTTATTATGCTGTTTGTTAATGATAGAAAATTTAAAACTGAGCTATGGTACTCCTGAAAGAGAGAAAAAGAAAAGACCTTCTAACTGATCTCCCCCTTCGAGATCAAGAGGACACATCATCTAGGTCTAGGACATTGGAACTGTTCATGTTAATTTGACTCTTATGAAAGTCTAGTTAACTCTGTAACATGTTATTATGTATATTTTCTCAATAAATTTTTGTATATTCCAAGCTCAATAAAATCTTTAAATCTTTAAATGTATTTAAAAGTTTATGCTGTATCTTAATCATAAAGAAACATTTGAATTAATTTTAAATTAATAGTGGAACAGTGGGTGTGTTTTTTTGTTTTTTCTTTCTCTCCTCCCCTCTCCCTCTTTCGATATTTCTAAAAATATAGATTATTCTCATCCCTTACTAATGACATCAAAGTAATGAAGTACAAATGAAAATAGTTTCAAATGAGATTTGATATGGTTTCTGTTCTTTTTCTCTACAGAAGGATGGATGAATTTCTACATCCTATTACAATAATCCTTTCTTTTTCTCTAATATACAAATATGTTGCTTTGTATCAAGTAGATGAATTGAGGTGTTGAAGGAGTATCTCAAAAAAGTGAGTACACCCCTCACATTTTTGTAAATATTTTATAATATCTTTTCATGTGACAACACTGAAGAAATGACACTTTGCTACAATGTAAAGTAGTGAGTTTACAACCTGTATAACAGTGTAAATTTGCTGTACCCTCAAAATAACTCAACACACAGCCATTAATGTCTAAACCGTTGGCAACAAAAGTGAGTACACCCCTAAGTGGAAATCTCCAAATTGGGACCAATTAGCCATTTTCCCTCCCCGGAGTCATGTGACTCGTTAGTGTTACAAGGTCTCAGGTGTTAAATTTGGTGTTATCGCTCTCACACTCTCTCATACTGGTCACTGGATGTTCAACATGGCACCTCATGGCAAAAAAATCTCTGAGGATCTAAAAAAACATAATTTATGTAAGAACTTACCTGATAAATTAATTTCTTTCATATTGGCTAGAGTCCATGAGCTAGTGACGTATGGGATATACAATCCTACCAGGAGGGGCAAAGTTTCCCAAACCTCAAAATGCCTATAAATACACCCCTCACCACACCCACAATTCAGTTTAACGAATAGCCAAGTAGTGGGGTGAAAAAGAAAGGCGCAAAAAGCATCAACAAAGGAATTTGGAAATAATTGTGCTTTATACAAAAAAATCATAACAACCATAAAAAGGGTGGGTCTCATGGACTCTTGCCAATATGAAAGAAATGAATATATCAGGTAAGTTCTTACATAAATTATGTTTTCTTTCATGTAATTGGCAAGAGTCCATGAGCAAGTGATGTATGGGATAGAAATACCCAAGATGTGGAACTCCACACAAGAGTCACTAGAGAGGGAGGGATAAAATAATAACAGCCATTTTCTGCAGAAAAAATTAAATCCACAACCCAAAAAAATAAGTTTTTTCTCATAAATGAACGAAAAAAACTTAAAACATAAGCAGAGGAATCAAACTGAAACAGCTGCCTGAAGAACTTTTCTACCAAAAACTGCTTCTGAAGAAGAAAATACATCAGAACGGTAGAATTTAGTAAATGTTTGCAAAGAAGGACAAGTTGCTGCTTTGCAAATCTGATCAACTGAAGCTTCATTCTTAAAAGCACACAACGTGAACTCTGATATAGTAGAATGAGCTGTAATTATCTGAGGCAGGGCCTGACCCGACTCTAAATAAGCCTGATGAATCAAAAGCTTTATCCAAGATGCCAAGGAAATGGCAGAAGCCTTCTAACCTTTCCTAGAACCAGAAAAGATAACAAATAGACTAGAAGTCTTCCTGAAATCTTTAGTAGCTTCAACATAATATTTCAAAGCTCTTACCACATCCAAATAATGCAAGGACACAAAGAAGGGACAACAATTTCTCTATTAATGTTGTTAGAATTCACAATCCTAGGTAAGAATTTAAATAAAGTCCGCAAAACTGCCTTATCCTGATGGAAAACCAGAAAAGGAGATTCACAAGAAAGAACAGATAATTCATAAACTCTTCTAGCAGAAGAGATGGCCAAAAGGAACAACAATTTCCAAGAAAGTAGTTTAATGTCCAAAGAATGCATAGGCTCAAAAGGAGGAGCCTGAAAGGCCTTCAAAACCAGATTAAGACTCCAAGGAGGAGAGATTGATTTAATGACAGCTTTGATACAGACCAAAGCCTGTACAAAACAGTGAATATCAGGAAGCTTAGCAATCTTTCTGTGAAATAAAACAGAAAGAGCAGAGATTTGTCCCTTTAAGGAACTTGCAGACAAACCTTTATCCAAACCATAATGAAGAAACTGTAAAATTCTAGGAATTCTAAAAGAATGCCAGGAGAATTTATGAGAAGAACACCAAGAAATATAAGCCTCTCAAACTCGATAATAAATCTTCCTAGAAACAGATTTACAAGCCTGTAACATAGTATTAATCACTGAGTCAGAGAAACCTCTATGACTAAGCACTAGGCGTTCAATTTCCATACCTTCAACTTTAATGATTTGAGATCCTGATGGAAAAACGGACCTTACGACAGAAGGTCTAGCCTTAATGGAAGTGGCCAAGGTTGGTAGCTGGACATCCGAACAAGATCTGCATACCAAAACCTTTGAGGCCATGCTGGAACTACCAGCAGCACAAACGATTTTTCCATGATGATTTTGGAAATCACTTTTGGAAGAAGAACTAGTTGCAGGAAGATATAAGCAGGTTGGTAACACCAAGGAACTGCTAACGCATCCACTGCTTCCGCCTGAGGATCCCTGGACCTGGACAGGTACCTGGGAAGTTTCTTGTTTGGATGGGAAGCCATCAGATCTATTTCTGGAAAACACCACATCTGAACAATCTGAGAAAACACATCTGGATGGAGCGACCACTCCCCTGGACGACTGAGATAATCCGCTTCCCAATTGTCTATACCTGGTATATGAACCGCAGAAATTAGACAGGAGTTGGATTCTGCCCAAGCATGTATCCAAGATACTTCTTTCATGGCTTGGGGACTGTGAGTCCCACCCTGATGATTGACATATGCCACAGTTGTGATATTGTCTGATATTGTCTGTCTGTAAACAAATGAACGGTTCTCTCTTCAACAGAGGCCACACCTGAAGAGCCCTGAAGATAGCACGGAGTTCTAAAATATTGATTGGTAACCTCACCTCTTGAGGTTTCCAAACCCATTGTGCTGTCAGAGATCCCCAGACAGCTCCCCAACCTGTTGTGATCACAGTCCAGGTTGGACTAATAAAAGAGACCCCTTGAACTGTATGAAGGTTATCTAACCACCAAGTCAGAGAGAGTCAAACACTGGGATTTAAGAATATTAATTGTGATATCTTTGTATAATCCCTGTACCATTGGTTCAGCATACAAAGCTGGAGAGGTCTCATATGAAAATGAGCAAAGGGGATCGTGTCCGATGCTGCAGTCATGAGAACTATAACTTCCATGCACATAGCCACTGAAGGGAATGACTGATACTAAAGTTTCCGACAAGCTGAAACCAATTTTAATCATCTCTTGTCTGTTAGAGACTGAGTCATGGACACTGAATCTATCTGGAAACCTAAAAAGGTGACCCTTGTCTGAGGAGTCAAAGAACTTTTTGGTAAATTGATCCTCCAACCATGTCTTTGAAGAAACAACACTAGTTGATTCGTGTGAGATTCTGCAGAATGTAAAGACTGAGCTAGTACCAAGATATCATCCAAATATGGAAATACCACAATACCCCATTTCTTTCATGTAATTAACAAGAGTCCATGAGCTAGTGACGTATGGGATATACATTCCTACCAGGAGGGGCAAAGTTTCCCAAACCTTAAAATGCCTATAAATACACCCCTCACCACACCCACAAATCAGTTTTACAAACTTTGCCTCCAAGGGAGGTGGTGAAGTAAGTTTGTGCTAGATTCTACGTTGATATGCGCTCCGCAGCAAGTTGGAGCCCGGTTTTCCTCTCAGAATGTTCAACTTTCCTTATTTTCAGACAGTCAGTTTCATATTTGGGATTATGCATTGAATTATCATATTTTTCTTACCTCAAAAATTTGACTTTTTTCCCTGTGGGCTGTTAGGCTCGCGGGGGCTGAAAATGCTTCATTTTATTGCGTCATTCTTGGCGCGGACTTTTTTGGCGCAAAAATTCTTTTCCGTTTCCGGCGTCATACGTGTCGCCGGAAGTTACGTCATTTTTTTGACGTTATTTTGCGCCAAAAATGTCGGCGTTCCGGATATGGCGTCATTTTTGGCGCCAAAAGCATTTAGGCGCCAAATAATGTGGGCGTCTTATTTGGCGCTAAAAAATATGGGCGTCGCTTTTGTCTCCACATTATTTCAGTCTCATTTTTCATTTGCTTCTGGTTGCTAGAAGCTTGATATTTGGCATTCTTTCCCATTCCTGAAACTGTCTTATAAGGAATTTGATCTATTTTGCTTTATATGTTGTTTTTTCTCTTACATATTGCAAGATGTCTCACGTTGCATCTGAGCCAGAAGATACTACAGGAAAATCACTGCCTGCTGGATCTACCAAAGCTAAGTGTATCTGCTGTAAATTTTTGGTAGCTATTCCTCCAGCTGTTGTTTGTAATAATTGTCATGACAAACTTGTTAAAGCAGATAATATTTCCTTTAGTAATGTACCATTGCCTGTTGCAGTTCCCTCAACATCTAAGGTGCAGAATGTTCCTGATAACATAAGAGATTTTGTTTCTGAATCCATAAAGAAGGCTTTGTCTGTTATTTCTCCTTCTAGTAAACATAAAAAGTCTTTTAAATCTTCTCTCTCTACAGATGAATTTTTAAATGAACACCATCATTCTGATTCTTTGGACTCTTCTGGTTCAGGGGATTCTATCTCAGAGATTGATGCTGATAAATCTTCATATTTATTTAAGATGGAATTTATTCGCTCTTTACTTAAAGAAGTACTAATTGCTTTAGAAATAGAGGATACTAGTCCTCTTGATACTAATTCTATACGTTTGGATAAGGTTTTTAAAGCTCCTGCGGTTATTCCAGAAGTTTTTCCTGTTCCTAATGCTATTTCTGCAGTGATTTCCAAAGTATGGGATAAATTGGGTAATTCTTTTACTCCTTCTAAACGTTTTAAGCAATTATATCCTGTTCCGCCTGACAGGTTAGAATTTTGGGACAAAATCCCTAAAGTTGATGGGGTTATTTCTACCCTTGCTAAACGTACTACCATTCCTACGTCAGATGGTACCTCGTTTAAGGATCCTTTAGATAGAAAAATTGAATCCTTTCTAAGAAAAGCTTATCTGTGTTCAGGTAATCTTCTTAGACCTGCTATATCATTGGCTGATGTTGCTGCAGCTTCAACTTTTTGGTTGGAAACCCTAGCGCAACAAGTAGCAAATCGTGATTCTCATGATATTATTATTCTTCTTCAGCATGCTAATAATTTTATCTGTGATGCCATTTTTTGATATTATTAGAGTTGATGTTAGGTTTATGTCTCTAGCTATCTTAGCCAGAAGAGCTTTATGGCTTAAGACTTGGAATGCTGATATGGCTTCTAAATCAACTCTACTTTCCATTTCTTTCCAGGGAAACAAATTATTTGGTTCTCAGTTGGATTCTATTATTTCAACTGTTACTGGTGGGAAAGGAACTTTTTTACCACAGGATAAAAAATCTAAAGGTAAAAACAGGGCTAACAATCGTTTTCGTTCCTTTCGTTTCAACAAAGAACAAAAGCCTGATACTTCGTCCTCAGGAGCAGTTTCAGTTTGGAAACCATCTCCAGTCTGGAATAAATCCAAGCCTGCTAGAAAGGCAAAGCCTGCTTCTAAGTTCACATGAAGGTACGGCCCTCATTCCAGTTCAGCTGGTAGGGGGCAGGTTACGTTTTTTCAAAGAAATTTGGATCAATTCTGTTCACAATCTTTGGATTCAGAGCATTGTTTCAGAAGGGTACAGAATTGGTTTCAAGATGAGACCTCCTGCAAAGAGATTTTTTCTTTCCTGTGTCCCAGTAAATCCAGTGAAAGCTCAAGCATTTTCTGAATTGTGTTTCAGATCTAGAGTTGGCTGGAGTAATTATGCCAGTTCCAGTTCCGGAACAGGGGATGGGGTTTTATTCAAATCTCTTCATTGTACCAAAGAAGGAGAATTCCTTCAGACCAGTTCTGGATCTAAAATTATTGAATCGTTATGTAAGGATACCAACGTTCAAGATGGTAACTGTAAGGACTATATTGCCTTTTGTTCAGCAAGGGAATTATATGTCCACAATAGATTTACAGGATGCATATCTGCATATTCCGATTCATCCAGATCATTTTCAGTTCCTGAGATTCTCTTTTCTAGACAAGCATTACCAATTTGTGGCTCTACCGTTTGGCCTTGCTACAGCTCCAAGAATTTTCACAAAGATTCTCGGTGCCCTTCTGTCTGTAATCAGAGAACAGGGTATTGTGGTATTTCCTTATTTGGATGATATCTTGGTACTTGCTCAGTCTTTACATTTAGCAGAGTCTCATACGAATCGACTTGTGTTGTTTCTTCAAGATCATGGTTGGAGGATCAATTTACCAAAAAGTTCTTTGATTCCTCAAACAAGGGTAACCTTTCTGGGTTTCCAGATAGATTCAGTGTCCATGACTCTGTCTTTAACAGACAAGAGACGTCTAAAATTGATTACAGCTTGTCGAAACCTTCAGTCACAATCATTCCCTTCGGTAGCCTTATGCATGGAAATTCTAGGTCTTATGACTGCTGCATCGGACGCGATCCCCTTTGCTCGTTTTCACATGCGACCTCTTCAGCTCTGTATGCTGAACCAATGGTGCAGGGATTACACGAAGATATCTCAATTAATATCTTTTAAACCGATTGTTCGACACTCTCTAACGTGGTGGACAGATCACCATCGTTTAATTCAGGGGGCTTCTTTTGTTCTTCCGACCTGGACTGTAATTTCAACAGATGCAAGTCTCACAGGTTGGGGAGCTGTGTGGGGATCTCTGACGGCACAGGGAGTTTGGGAATCTCAGGAGGTGAGATTACCGATCAATATTTTGGAACTCCGTGCAATTTTCAGAGCTCTTCAGTTTTGGCCTCTTCTGAAGAGAGAATCGTTCATTTGTTTTCAGACAGACAATGTCACTACTGTGGCATACATCAATCATCAAGGAGGGACTCACAGTCCTCTGGCTATGAAAGAAGTATCTCGAATTCTGGTTTGGGCGGAATCCAGCTCCTGTCTAATATCTGCGGTTCATATCCCAGGAATAGACAATTGGGAAGCGGATTATCTCAGTCGCCAAACGTTGCATCCGGGCGAATGGTCTCTTCACCCAGAGGTATTTCTTCAGATTGTTCAAATGTGGGGGCTTCCAGAGATAGATCTGATGGCCTCTCATCTAACGCGGAGGCAGTGGATGCATTATCACTTCCTTGGAAGTATCATCCTGCCTATATCTTTCCGCCTCTAGTTCTTCTTCCAAGAGTAATCTCCAAGATTCTGAGGGAATGCTCGTTTGTTCTGCTAATAGCTCCGGCATGGCCTCACAGGTTTTGGTATGCGGATCTTGTCCGGATGGCATCTTGCCAACCGTGGACTCTTCCGTTAAGACCAGACCTTCTGTCGCAAGGTCCTTTTTTCCATCCGGATCTGAAATCCTTAAATTTAAAGGTATGGAGATTGAACGCTTGATTCTTAGTCAAAGAGGTTTCTCTGACTCTGTGATTGATACTATGTTACAGGCTCGTAAATCTGTATCTAGAGAGATATATTATAGAGTCTGGAAGACTTATATTTCTTGGTGTCTTACTCATCATTTTTCTTGGTATTCTTTTAGAATTCCGAGAATATTACAATTTCTTCAGGATGGTTTAGATAAGGGTTTGTCCGCAAGTTCCTTGAAAGGACAAATCTCTGCTCTTTCTGTTCTTTTTCACAGAAAGATTGCTATTCTTCCTGATATTCATTGTTTTGTACAAGCTTTGGTTCGTATAAAACCTGTCATCAAGTCAATTTCTCCTCCATGGAGTTTGAATTTGGTTCTGGGAGCTCTTCAAGCTCCTCCGTTTGAACCTATGCATTCATTGGACATTAAATTGCTTTCTTGGAAAGTTTTGTTCCTTTTGGCCATCTCTTCTGCCAGAAGAGTTTCTGAATTATCTGCTCTTTCTTGTGAGTCTCCTTTTCTGATTTTTCATCAGGATAAGGCGGTGTTGCGAACTTCTTTTGAATTTTTACCTAAGGTTGTGAATTCCAACAACATTAGTAGAGAAATCGTGGTTCCTTCATTATGTCCTAATCCTAAGAATTCTAAGGAGAAATCGTTACATTCTTTGGATGTTGTTAGAGCTTTGAAATATTATGTTGAAGCTACTAAATCTTTCCGAAAGACTTCTAGTCTATTTGTCATCTTTTCTGGTTCTAGAAAAGGCCAGAAAGCTTCTGCCATTTCTTTGGCATCCTGGTTGAAATCTTTAATTCATCTTGCCTATGTTAAATCAGGTAAGACTCCGCCTCAGAGGATTACAGCTCATTCTACTAGGTCAGTTTCTACTTCCTGGGCGTTTAGGAATGAAGCTTCAGTTGATCAGATTTGCAATGCAGCGACTTGGTCCTCTTTGCATACTTTTACTAAATTCTACCATTTTGATGTATTCTCTTCTTCTGAAGCAGTTTTTGGTAGAAAGGTACTTCAGGCAGTGGTTTCGGTTTGAATCTTCTGCTTATGTTTTTCATTAAACTTTATTTTGGGTGTGGATTATTTTCAGCAGGAATTGGCTGTCTTTATTTTATCCCTCCCTCTCTAGTGACTCTTGTGTGGAAAGATCCACATCTTGGGTATTCATTATCCCATACGTCACTAGCTCATGGACTCTTGTTAATTACATGAAAGAAAACATAATTTATGTAAGAACTTACCTGATAAATTCATTTCTTTCATATTAACAAGAGTCCATGAGGCCCACCCTTTTTTTGTGGTGGTTATGATTTTTTTGTATAAAGCACAATTATTCCAATTCCTTATTTTATATGCTTCGCACTTTTTTTCTTATCACCCCACTTCTTGGCTATTCGTTAAACTGATTTGTGGGTGTGGTGAGGGGTGTATTTATAGGCATTTTAAGGTTTGGGAAACTTTGCCCCTCCTGGTAGGAATGTATATCCCATACGTCACTAGCTCATGGACTCTTGTTAATATGAAAGAAATGAATTTATCAGGTAAGTTCTTACATAAATTATGTTTTTCTGATTACAGAGAGTAGGGCACCGAGAACCTTCGAAAAGATTTGTGGAGCTGTCGATAGGCCAAACAGAGCAACGCATTGGTAATGCTTGTCTAGAAAAGGGAATCTCAGAAACTGATAATGGTCTGGATGAATCGGAATATGAAGATAAGCATCCTGTAAGTCTATTGTGGACATATAATGCCCTTGCTGAACAAAAGGCAGAATAGTCCTTATAGTCACCATTTTGAAAGTTGGCTCTCTTACATAACGATTCAAAATTTTCAGATCCAGAACTGGCCTGAAAGAATTTTCTTTCTTTGGGACAATGAATAGAGTTGAATAAAACCCCAGACCCTGTTCCTGAAACGGAGCTGGTATGATACCCTTGAAAGCTCCAGGTCTGAAACACACTTCAGAAAAGCCTGAGCCTTTACTGGATTTACTGGGATGCGTGAGAGAAAAACCCTTCTCTGAAACCTATTCTGTACCCTTGAGAGACAATACTCTGAATCCAATGATTTTGGACAGAATCCGCCCAAATGTTTTGGAAGAATCTTAATCTGCCCCTTACCAGCTGACTTTCATGCAGACTTGGGGGCTGGCTTTGGTTTCTTAAATGGTTTGGATTTTCTCCAACTTGAAGGTTTCCAATTGGAACCAGATTCTTTCGGGGAAGGATTAGGTTTCTGTTCCTTATTTTGTCAAAAGGAACGAAAGCGGTTAGAAGCTTTAGATTTACCCTTAGGTCTTTTATCCTGAGGCAAAAAAACTTCCTTCCCCCCAGTGACAGTTGAAATAATCGAATCCAACTGAGAACCAAATAACTTATTACCTTGGAAAAAAAGAGATAGTAATCTAGACTTAGATACCATGTCAGCATTATAATATTTAAGCCACAAAGTTCTTCTAGCTAAAATAGCTAAAGACATAGACTCAAAAATGGCATCACAAATAAAATGATTAGCATGTTGAAGCAAGCCAACAATGCTAGACAAATCAGGATCTGTTTCCTGTTGCGCTATATTTTCCAACCAAAAAGTTGATGCAGCTGCAACATCAGCCATAGAAATGGCAGGCCTGAGGAGATGACCAGACTATAAATAAGATTTCCTTAGATAAGATTCAAGTTTCCTATCTAAAGGGTCTTTAAAAGAAGTATCTTCCATAGGAATAGTAGTACGTTTAGCAAGAGTAGAAATAGCCCCATCAACTTTGGGGATCTTTTCCCAAAACTCCAATCTAACTGCTGGCAAAGGATATGATTTTTTAAACCTTGAAGAAGGAACCAGGCCTATTTCATTCCATAGAAATCATATCAGAAATAGCATCAGGAACTGGAAAAACCTCTGGAGCAACCACATGAGGTTTATAAATAGAATTTAAATGTTTACTAGTTGGATATAATATAATCTCCACAAATTTACAACAAATGCACTTAGCTTTGGTAGAACTGTTATCAGGCAGTAGGGTTCCAACAGTGGTTTCAGAGATAGGATCAGATTGAGACATCTTGCAAATGTAAGAGAAAAAACAACAAATAAAGCAAAATTATCAATGTCCTTATATGGCAGTTTCAGGAATGGGAAAAAAATGCAAACAGCATAGCCCTCTGATATAGAAAAAGGCAAGAGGCATATACAGGGAGTGCAGAATTATTAGGCAAATGAGTATTTTGACCACATCATCCTCTTTATGCATGTTGTCTTACTCCAAGCTGTATAGGCTCGAAAGCCTACTACCAATTAAGCATATTAGGTGATGTGCATCTCTGTAATGAGAAGGGGTGTGGTCTAATGACATCAACACCCTATATCAGGTGTGCATAATTATTAGTCAACTTCCGTTCCTTTGGCAAAATGGGTCACAAGAAGCACTTGACAGGCTCAGAAAAGTCAAAAATAGTGAGATATCTTGCAGAGGGATGCAGCACTCTTAAAATTGCAAAGCTTCTGAAGCGTGATCATCGAACAATCAAGCGTTTCATTCAAAATAGTCAAAAGGGTCGCAAGAAGCGTGTGGAAAAACCAAGGCGCAAAATAACTGCCCATGATCTGAGAAAAGTCAAGCGTGCAGCTGCCAAGATGCCACTTGCCACCAGTTTGGCATATTTCAGAGCTGCAACATCACTGGAGTGCCCAAAAGCACAAGGTGTGCAATACTCAGAGACATGGCCAAGGTAAGAAAGGCTGAAAGACGACCACCACTAAACAAGACACACTAGCTGAAACATCAAGACTGGGCCAAGAAATATCTCAAGACTGATTTTTCTAAGGTTTTATGGACTGATGAAATGAGAGTGAGTCTTGATGGGCCAGATGGATGGACCTGTGGCTGGATTGGTAAAGGGCAGAGAGCTCCAGTCCGACTCAGACGCCAGCAAGGTGGAGGTGGAGTACTGGTTTGGGCTGGTATCATCAAAGATGAGCTTGTGGGGCCTTTTCGGGTTGAGGATGGAGTCAAGCTCAACTCCCAGTCCTACTGCCAGTTTCTGCAAGACACCTTCTTCAAGCAGTGGTACAGGAAGAAGTCTGCATCCTTCAAGAAAAACATGATTTTCATGCAGGACAATGCTCCATCACATGCGTCCAAGTACTCCACAGCGTGGCTGGCAAGAAAGGGTATAAAAGAAGAAAATCTAATGACATGGCCTCCTTGTTCACCTGATCTGAACCCCATTGAGAACCTGTGGTCCATCATCAAATGTGAGATTTACAAGGAGGGAAAACAGTACACCTCTCTGAACAGTGTCTGGGAGGCTGTGGTTGCTGCTGCACGCAATGTTGATGGTGAACAGATCAAAACACTGACAGAATCCATGGATGGCAGGCTTTTGAGTGTCCTTGCAAAGAAAGGTGGCTATATTGGTCACTGATTTGTTTTTGTTTTGTTTTTGAATGTCAGAAATGTATATTTGTGAATGTTGAAATGTTATATTGGTTTCACTGGTAAAAATAAATAATTGAAATGGGTATATATTTGTTTTTTGTTAAGTTGCCTAATAATTATGCACAGTAATAGTCACCTGCACACACAGATATCCCCCTAAAATAGCTATAACTAAAAACAAACTGAAAACTACTTCCAAAACTATTCAGCTTTGATATTAATGAGTTTTTTGGGTTCATTGAGAACATGGTTGTTGTTCAATAATAAAATTAATCCTCAAAAATACAACTTGCCTAATAATTCTGCACTCCCTGTAGGAATGGGGTTTTAAATAATTAAATTATTTGGCGCCAAGTATGACTGAATTTTTTTTTGGTGCTAACAACATCCGGAAATTACACACATGCGTCATTGAAGATGCAACCTTGTGCAAAGAACTCGGAAATGACAAATTTGCATCATCAGACGTACCTTAGCGCCAAAAAAATTCTGGTAAGAAAAATATTTCCAAAATTTGTTTTTTCCCAAATATGAAACTGATAGACTGCAAAAGGAAATATACATAAACCTGACTCATGGCAAATATAAGTACAATACATATATTTAGTAGTTTATATTAATGCATAAAGTGCCAAACCATAGCTGAGAGTGTCTTAAGTAATGAAAACATACTTACCGAAAGACACCCATCCACATATAGCAGATAGTCAAACCAGTACTGAAACGGTTATCAGTAGAGGAAATGGAATATGAGAGTATATCGTCGATCTGAAAAGGGAGGTAGGAGATGAATCTCTATGACCGATAACAGAGAACCTATGAAATACATCTCCCGTGAGGAAAACCATTGCATTCAATAGGTGATACTTCCTTCACATCCCTCTGACATGCACTGTACTCTGAGAGGAACCGGGCTTCAAAATGCTGAGAAGCACATATCAACGTAGAAATCTTAGCACAAACTTACTTCACCACCTCCATAGGAGGCAAAGTTTGTAAAACTGAATTGTGGGTGTGGTGAGGGGTGTATTTATAGGAATTTTGAGGTTTGGGAAACTTTGCCTCTCCTGGTAGGATTGTATATCCCATACGTCACTAGCTCATGGACTCTTGCTAATTACATGAAAGAAAAAATAATTGTTGCTCTACATAAAGATGGCCTAGGCTATAAAAAGATTTCCAAGACCCTGAAACTGAGTTGCAGCACGGTGGGCAAGACCCTACAGTGGTTTCACAGGACAGGTTCCACATGCACAGCGTCATTTCCAGAGGTTGTCTTTGGGAAATAGACGTATGAGTGCTGCCAGCATTGCTGCAGAGGTTGACGGGGTGGGGAGGTCAGCCTGTCAGTGATCAGACCATACGCCGCACACTGAATCAAATTGGTTTGCATTATAGAAAAACAGGAGGATAGAGGGGCTCCTCATGTGTGTATCAGTATGTCAGATTCAATCAATCAGAAGAGATAAGCCAAGTGGATACTCACATTTAGCCCGAGTACACTTATATACTGGTAGAAGCAGTCTGGTAGCTTGGGGTGTACCAGCTAAACCTCTCCAGGCTCAGGACGATAGGTGTCACACTCAGTGTGAGTTAAGGGTCAGTAGCAACATTCACTCAGTGTGATAAATGCTGCTACTGACACCTAATTCACACTGAGTGTGGCAGGATCCCCCTGCACTTATCGTCCTGAGCCTGGAGAGGGTTAGCTGGTACACCACAAGCTACCAGCCTGCTTCTACCAGTACATAAGTGTACTCGGGCTAAATGGAAGTATCCACTTGGCTTATCTCTTCTGATTGATTGAATCTGGCATACTGATACACACATGAGGTGCCCCTCTATTCTCCTGTTTTTTCTATAGTCATTTCCGGATAAGTCTGTGAGGAGGAGAGCAGCCTTTTTCATCTGTATCCTATTTTGCAGAGTTGTATCACTGCATCACATTGGATATACTGCATATTCCTATTGAAACTCTCTACTGGGACTTTCCCTACAAATTACCATTGGAGTATATGGTTTGATCAATATGTTATATTAACATTTGTTATATGCACATAATCTGTATGGTATTTGGTTTCTTCTATATATCCTAAACTACAGAACGCCCCCTAATTATCCTGTATATACAGGGAGTGCAGAATTATTAGGCAAATGAGTATTTTGACCACATCATCCTCTTTATGCATGTTGTCTTACTCCAAGCTGTATAGGCCCAAAAGCCTACTACCAATTAAGCATATTAGGTGATGTGCATCTCTGTAATGAGAAGGGGTGTGGTCTAATGACATCAACACCCTATATCAGGTGTGCATAATTATTAGGCAACTTCCCTTCCTTTGGCAAAATGGGTCAAAAGAAGGACTTGACAGGCTCAGAAAAGTCAAAAATAGTGAGATATCTTGCAGAGGGATGCAGCACTCTTAAAATTGCAAAGCTTCTGAAGTGTGATCATCGAACAATCAAGCGTTTCATTCAAAATAGTCAACAGGGTCGCAAGAAGCGTGTGGAAAAACCAAGGCGCAAAATAACTGCCCATGAACTGAGAAAAGTCAAGCGTGCAGCTGCCAAGATGCCACTTGCCACCAGTTTGGCCATATTTCAGAGCTGCAACATCACTGGAGAGCCCAAAAGCACAAGGTGTGCAATACTCAGAGACATGGCCAAGGTAAGAAAGGCTGAAAGATGACCACCACTCAACAAGACACACAAGCTGAAACGTCAAGACTGGGCCAAGAAATATCTCAAGACTGATTTTTCTAAGGTTTTATGGACTGATGAAATGAGAGTGAGTCTTGATGGGCCAGATGGATGGGCCCGTGGCTGGATTGGTAAAGGGCAGAGAGCTCCAGTCCGACTCAGACGCCAGCAAGGTGGAGGTGGAGTACTGGTTTTGGCTGGTATCATCAAAGATGAGCTTGTGGGGCCTTTTCGGGTTGAGGATGGAGTCAAGCTCAACTCCCAATCCTACTGCCAGTTTCTGGAAGACACCTTCTTCAAGCAGTGGTACAGGAAGAAGTCTGCATCCTTCAAGAAAAACATGATTTTCATGCAGGACAATGCTCCATCACACGCGTCCAAGTACTCCACAGCGTGGCTGGCAAGAAAGGGTATAAAAGAAGAAAATCTAATGACATGGCCTCCTTGTTCACCTGATCTGAACCCCATTGAGAACCTGTGGTCCATCATCAAATGTGAGATTTACAAGGAGGGAAAACAGTACACCTCTCTGAACAGTGTCTGGGAGGCTGTGGTTGCTGCTGCATGCAATGTTGATGGTGAACAGATCAAAACACTGACAGAATCCATGGATGGCAGGCTTTTGAGTGTCCTTGCAAAGAAAGGTGGCTATATTGGTCACTGATTTGTTTTTGTTTTGTTTTTGAATGTCAGAAATGTATATTTGTGAATGTTGAGATGTTATATTGGTTTCACTGGTAAAAATAAATAATTGAAATGGGTATATATTTGTTTTTTGTTAAGTTGCCTAATAATTATGCACAGTAATAGTCACCTGCACACACAGATATCCCCCTAAAATAGCTATAACTAAAAACAAACTAAAAACTACTTCCAAAACTATTCAGCTTTGATATTAATGAGTTTTTTGGGTTCATTGAGAACATGGTTGTTGTTCAATAATAAAATTAATCCTCAAAAATACAACTTGCCTAATAATTCTGCACTCCCTGTATATAAATTGGTTTGCATGGCTGTCGTCCCAGAAGGAAGCCTCTTCTAAAGATGATGCACAAGAAAGCCTGCAAACAGTTTGCTGAAGACAAGCAGACTCAGGACATGGATTACTGGAACCATGTGCTGTGGTCCAATGAGACCAAGATAAACTTATTTGGTTCAGATGGTGTCAAGCGTGTGTGGCAGCAACCAGGTGAGGAGTACAAAGACAAGTGTGCCTTGTCTACAGTCAAGCATGGTGTGGGGAGTGTCATGGCCTGGGCCTGAATGAGTGCTGCCGGCACTGGGGAGCTACAGTTCATTGAGGGAACCATGAATGCCAACATGTACTGTGACATACTGAAGCAGAGCATGACCTCCCCCCTTCGGAGACTGGGCCGTAGGGCAGTATTCCAACATGATAACGACCCCAAACACACCTACAAGACAACCACTGCCTTGCTAAAGAAGCTGAGGGTAAAGGTGATGGACTGGTTAAGCATGTCTCCAGATCTAAACCCTATTGAGCATCTGTGGGGCATCCTCAAACAGAAGGGGAGTGCAAGGTCTCTAACATCCACCAGCTCTGTGATGTCATCATGGAGGAGTGGAAGAGGACTCCAGTGGCAACCTGTGAAGGTCTGGTGAACTCCATGCCCAAGAGGGTTAAGGCAGTGATGGAAGATAATGGTGGCCCAATTTGGACATTTCCATTTAGAGGTGTACTCACGTTTGTTGCCAATGGTTTAGACATTAATGGCTGTGTGTTGAGTTATTTTGAGGGGACAGCAAATGTACACTGTTATACAAGATGTACACTCACTACTTTACCTTGTAACAGTGTTGTCACTTGAAAATATATAATAAAATATTTACAAAAATGTGAGGGGTGTACTCACTTTTGTGAGATATTGTATATTTGTAAATACCACCATATTACACGGAATTATTTTGATCAGAAGAGGCACAGAAACAGAATTAATTTATAGTAAGGTTATTCTTTAGCAGAACCAAATGTATTTATTTATTTCTTGTTTGTTTCAGTTCAGTGTTTTTTACTAATCATTGTTAAGTTTTGTCATATTTTTATAGCGGAATTGTACTAATTTCTGATTCTATCCTGATGAAAGGACACTGTGGAAAATGTTCTTCAGTTATGCTTGCAATGTTGTATCTATTATTGTTTGGACGTATATCTTGTGTTAGTTGGCACAAATTATTTTTGATATATTCTCAATTTGTTTTCCTGTTTTCTTGCTTAGAGACACAACTTATGAGCTTCTCAATATAGTTATAGAATGGCTAAACTCTGTACATTGTTTTGAAAACTCTAATAAAAAGGAAAAAGAAAAAGAAAGAAAAAAAATGAGTTTCAAGTCCCTTTAATGTGATTCCAATTACTTGTTCTACCAGCTACAAAGTTTAAAATATATTCTGAAATTGTTGAAAGTGATTTTGTCAGTATTATTTTTTTCTTCATCTGTACATTGAAATTCATCAGCTAATCTAATAAACAATCCCTTAGGCACGCAGCCCAACTGGGTGCCTTTTTTAAAATCTATTTTTTTTTTTAAAGAACATTTAATGACCACAGAAAGTCTTTTTTTTTTTGTAATTTAATAAGAAAAACTATCACCTAGATCACGAGTTTTGCGCTAAACAGGGTGTGAAACTAACACCAAAAAAGTTGCGTTATTTCACTCTCTATAGGGCTGCCATTACGAGTTACTGAAAAGCCTCCTTGTGCGTGCGATATGGTGGCGTTAAGCTCATTACCGCACAAAATCCAAGGTCTGATTTGACGCTCTTGTGCACGCTTTCCTCAAGAGACATCAATGGGGAGAGAGTGTTAGAAAAAAAACTAACACCTGAAGTGCAGAATGAAAAATCTCTGTAACGCAACCCCATTGATGTCTATGGAGAAAAAAATGCTACGTTTAAACCTAACACCCTAACATAAACCCCTAGTCTAAACACCCCTAATCCGCCTTCTCCAACATCGTTGACACCTAATTAAAGCTATTAACCCCTATTCCGCCGCTCCCCAACACTATAATAAAATTATTAACCTATATTCCTCCACTCCCTGACATTGCTGACACTATAATAAAGCTATTAATCACTAATCCACCACTCCCCGACATCGCCAACAATATAATAGTTATTAACCCCTAAACCTAACACCTCTCTAACTTTAAATTAAAATTACAATATAACTATCCTAAAATAAATAAAAACTTACCTGTGAAATAAAAATAAACCTAACATTAAACTATAAATTAACCTAACATTAATATTCTAATAAAATAAAAAAATACTATCAAATAGACATGTGCGTTTCGTTTCGGAACAAATCGAAATTCGGACGAATTTCTTAAATTCGGAGATTCGGATTGATTCGGATTTCCGAATTACGATAGTACTGAATCTACCGAATAAATCCAAATTAGTTCGGATTTATTTGTTACATTCGGATGGCCATGGATTACACTAGTATTGTACAGTATATTAGGTTATATCACTCTGCTATGGGTTACACCTAATATACAGTAAATAATACTAGTCTAATACACAGCACATCCCACCTAACACATACTGAATTTCCGAACTGAACTGAATCCAGCCGAATTTATTAGAATCCGAATGAATCCGAAACAAATCTGAAACGAATTCATTCAAATTTTTCCAAATTCGAATTGATCCGAACCGAAATTTGAAAACATCCGAATCGATCCGAACCAAACCAAAACAACTTTTTTGGCCATGCACAAGTCTACTATCAAATAAAAAAATCTAAATTACAAATTTAAAAAAACCTAACACTACGAAAAAAAAATTAAAAATCTAAAATTACAAAAAATAATAAACACTAAATTACGAAAAATAAACACTAAATTACGAAAAATAAAAAACACTAGGCTTACAAAAAACTAAATGTATGCTTACCTGATAAATGTCTTTCTTTCTGAATATGGAGAGTCCACGACATCATCAATTACTAGTGGGAATATCACTCCTGGCCAGCAGGAGGAGGAAAAGAGCACCACAGCAAAGCTATTAAGTGTCACTCCCCTACCCATAAACCCCAGTCATTCGACTGAAGGGAAATTAAAAAAGGAATAACACACAGGGGTAGAGGTGCCTGAGGTTTAGTCAAAAATAACTCTCTTAAATTTAAGGGTGGGGTCGTGGATATGGAGAGTCCACAACGTTATCAATTACTAGTCAGGACCAATACCAAAGCTAGAGGACACAGATGACTAGAGAGGGAAAACAAGACAGGCAGACCTAAACAGAAGGCACCACCACTAGAAGAACCTTTCTCCCAAAAGAAACCTTGGCCGAGGAAAAAGTATAAAATTTGGAAAATTTGGAAAAAGTATGCAAAGAGGACCAAGTTGCAGCCTTGCAAATCTGTTCCACAAAAGCTTAATTTTGGAAAGCCCAAGAAGAGGAGACAGCCTTTGTGGAATGAGCCGTAATTCTCTCAGGAGACTGCTGACCAGTAGAACTTTAGATCACGCACAACATCCAAGTTGTGCAACAAACGTCCCTTATGAGAAGAAGGATTAGGACATAGAGAAGGAACAATAATTTCCTAATTAATATTCCTATCTGAAAACACTTTAGGAATAAAACCCAATGAAGAACGAAGAACTGACTTATCTGCATCAAAGATAAGATAAGGTCAATCACACTGCAAAGCCCAGAGTTCCGAGACTCTCAGAGCAGAAGAGATAGCAATAAGAAATAAAACCTTTCCAAGATAACAACTTAATATCTATGAAATGCAATGGCTCAAACGGAGTCTGCTGCAAAAATTTAAGAACAAGGTTAAGGCTCTAAGGAGGAGCAACAGACTTAAACACAGGCCTGATTCTAACCAGGTCTGACAAAAAGATTGAACATCTGGCACATCCGCCAGACGCTTGTGCAACAAAATAGATAATGTAGAAATCTGACCATTCAGAGAATTAACTGACAATCCCTTCTCCATATCTTCCTGGAGAAAAGACAAAAACCTAGGAATCCTGACCCTATTCCAAGAGTAGCACTTGGATTCACACCAATAAAAGTATTTACGCCATACCTTATGGTATATCTTTCTAGTAACAGGCTTGCGAGCCTGAATCATGGTCTCAATGACCGACTCAGCAAAACCACGCTTAGACAGAACTAAGCGTTCAATCTCCAAGCAGTCAGCTTCAGAGAAATGAGATTTGGATGAAGGAATGTACCCTTAGTTCAAAGGTCCTTCCTCAGAGGAAACCTCCAAAGTGGAAAAGATAACATCTTCACTAGGTCTGCATACCAGATCCTGTGAGGCCACGCAGGAGCTATTAGAATTACCAATGCTCTCTCCTGTTTGATACAAGCAATGACTCGTGGAAGGAGAGCAAACGGAGGAACAGATATGCCAGACTGAAATACAAAGGAACCACTCGAGCATCTATCAAGGCAGCCTGCAGATCACTTGACCTTGAACCGTACCTTGGAAGCTTGGTGTTCTGCATAGACATCATCAGATCCAACTCTGGCATCCCCTATTTGAGGGTTAACCTGGAGAACACCTCTGGATGGAGAGCCCACTCCCCGGGATGAAATGTCTGTCTGCTCAGAAAGTCCGCTTCCCAGTTGTCCACACCTGGAATGAGGATGGCAGATGGACAGCAATTGTGAGCCTCTGCCCACTGAACAATCCGAGCTGCCTCCTTCATGGCTAAGGAACTCCCAGTTCCTCGCTGGTGGTTGATGTAAGCCACTGAGGTGATATTGTTAAAATTGCTGCAGCTGGTTATAAACCGCAAACCTTCCGCTTGCTAGGCAGCTAAGCTAACCATCAGGCTACTACAACTGGCTGTGGTTAACTGGAACCTGATAAACTAGGCTAAGGACAGCTGAGGACAAGCCATCAGAGCATTTGTAAATCGCTTTCAACTCCAAGATATTTAGGGGGATAGCAGACTCCTCCTGAGTCCATAGTCCCTGTGCCTTTAATGAGTCCCAGACTGCTCCCTAGCCCAGCAGGCTTGTGTCCATGGTCACATTCAGCCAGGAAGGTCTTCGGAAGCATGTGCCCTGAGACAGATGGTCCTGAGAAAGTCACAGAAGAGAGTCTCTTTCTTGTCAACTGAACTAGATCCATCCTCTGAGAAAGATCCGAAAGGTCCCAGTTCTATTGTCTGAGCATGCATAACTGCAGAGCTCTCAAATTGAATAGAGCAAAGGGAATTATGTGCATGGAAGCGACCATCAGACCAATTACCTCCATACATCAAGTCACTGATGGCCAAATAGGAGACTGCAGAGAGAGGCAAAAGGAAAGAATTTTGGATTTTCTAAACTCTGTCAGAAATATTTTCATAGATAGGGAATCTATTATGGTCCTTAAGAAAACTACCCTTTTTCCAGATTCACTTTCCATCTGTAGGAATGTAGAAAAGACAACAAGCTCTCTGTATGAGAGTTTGTCTGTTGAAAAGATGGTGCCTGAACCAATATGTTGTATTTCTCAATCAGATCCCCCGAGATCTGATTGAGAAAATTCTGGGAGCTGGCAAGGCCAAATAGAAGAGCCACAAACTGAAAGTGTTTGTCTAAAAAAGCGAATCTCAGGAACTTGTGATGATTCCTGTGGATGGGAACATGAAGATACGCATCCTTCAGGTCTATGGTCATCATGAACTGACCCTCTTGGACCAATGGAAGCATGGAATGAATGGTTTACATTTTGAAGGATGGTACCCTGAGAAACTTGTTGAGACACTTTAGGTCTAGAATAGGACGAAAAGTTCCCTCTTTCTTGGGAACCACGAACAGATTTTAACAGAATCCTAGACCCTGTTCCCTTACAGGAACCTTGCATTCCTATTGGCTGATTTCATTCTTCAAATTAAAATCAGCCAATAGAATTTCAGTAGCTCTCGTCCTATAGGCTGTTTGAACTGCCAATAGGATTTCAGAAGCGCTCATCCTATTGTCTGATTTGAATTTTAATAATCAAATCAGCCAATAGGAATGCAAGGTACACCATTTTGAAACAGCTACCTTGCATTCAACTTCAGTGTACAGTGGTGACCGTATGAAGAGGACGCTCTGCGCAGGATTGGATCAGCTTCCAGGATAGCTCTGCACCGCATCAGATGAAGATAGAAGACGTCCCCGAGATGGATGATGGTGCCGCCACCTGGATGAAGACTTTTCGTCGTCTGGATAAAGATGAATGTCCAGACTTCAGGAACCATGAGTAGATTTTATGGGATTAGTGGGGGGTTTTGAATTTTTTTTTAGATTAGGGCTTTGGGCTTTTGTAAAAGAGCTGAATGCCCTTTTAAGGGCAATGCCCAAACAAATGCCCCTTTAGGGTCAATGGGTAGCTTAGTGTTTTTTTAGAGTTAGGTTTTTTTATTTTGGTGGGTTGGTTGGGTGGTGGGTTTTACTGTTGAAGAAACTTTATATTTTTTACAGGTAAAACCCTTTTAAGGGCTGTTGGTAGCTTATTGCAGGCTAGGGGGTGCTTTTATTTTGGGGGGGCTTTTTTATTTTTATAGGGCTATTAGATTAGGTTAATTGGTTTTTTTTATAATTTTGTTTATTATTATTTGTAAGCTTAGAGATTTTATTTTTCATAATTTAGTGTTTATTATTTTATTGCGTCATACAAGGTACGTCTTGCACAAACTGATCTTTAAAGACCAGCGACGTACCCTGTACGACGTTGGGGATTAAAGCGTCTGGAAGCGATCCTGATCGCTTCCAGCTGCTTTATGGTTATTGCATTAACATTTTTCCCCGGCATCGATGGCCGCAATCGTTGGTGGGTGGGAGCCGACGTGGGAGGCGGGTGGGCGGCCATCGATGGATGACTGAAGAGAGAGGGGGCGGGATCGGGGCAGGGTTTTCGGGGGCACGCATGGGAGCATGCGCGTGCATGGGGGGCGGCGGGTGGGCGTGTGCACGGGGATGGAGCGGGTGGGAACCGCTACACTACAGAAAAATGTGGATCAATAAGTGGGAGAAAGGGGGGGAACAACACAAAATGATAATTGTTAGGGATCTGGGAGGGGGTGGTGGTTGGTCTGTGGGGGGGGGGGGAGAGCTACACTACAGAAAAAAAAAAAAAGGTATTTTATTCTAAACTGGGTACTGGCAGACAGCTGCCAGTATCCAAGATGGCTCCCAATAAGGTAGAGGGGGAGGGTTAGAGAGCTGTTTGGCAGAGATCCTGGGGTGTGATGTGTCAGGTGGGAGGCTGATCTCTATGCTAAAGCAAAAATTTAACCCTGCAAGCTCCCTACAAGCTACCTAATAAACCCCTGCTCTGCTGGGCATAATACATGTGTGGTGCGCAGCGGCATTTAGCAGCCTTATAATTATCAAAAAGCAACGTAAAAGCCATATATGTCTGCTATTTCTGAACAAAGGGGATCCCAGAGAAGCATTTAGAATAATTTATGCCATTCTTGAAATATACCAAGATGGGCCTAGATCAATACTTGGGGTTGTAACAGATTTTGGGGGTCAAAGTTAGAAAAAGTGTGTTTTTTCCATTTTTTCCTCATATTTTATCATTTTTTTTATAGTAAATTATTAGATATGATAAAAATAATGGCATCTTTAGAAAGTCCATTTAATGGCGAGAAAAACGGTATATAATATGTGTGGGTACAGTAAATGAGTAAAATTACAGCTAAACACAAACACAGCAGAAATTTAAAAATAGCCCTGGTCCTTCAAGGAAAGAAATTGAAAAATGGCCTTGTCCTTAAGGGGTTAAATTTGTAATTTAGATTTTTTAATTGGTAGTATTTTTTTTATTTTATTAGAATAGTAATGTTTGGCTTATTCATAGTTTAATGTTAGGTTTATTTTTATTTCACAGGTAAGCTTTTATTTAAAGACAGTTATATTGTAATTTTAATTTTAAATTAGGGGGGTGTTAGGTTTAGGGGTTAATAGTTAAATTTAGTGTTTTGTGATGTGGGGGGGGCTGGTGGTTTAGGGGTCAATAGGTTTATCTAGTAGCAGCGATGTGGGGGGCCGGAGGTTTAGGGGTTTATAGGTTTATTTAGTGGCGGCGATGTAGGAGGCCGGAGGTTTAGTGGTTAATAGGTTTATTTAGTGGCGGTGATGTGGGAGGCCGGAGGTTTAGGGGTAAATATTATAGTGTCGGTGATGTCGGGGAGCGACAGATTAGGGGTTAATAGCTTTATTATAGTGTTGACGAAGTGGGTGGGTGGCAGATTAGGGGTTAATACATTTTAAATAGTGTTTGCGATGCAGGAGGGCAGAAGTTTAGGGGTTAATAGGTAGTTTATGGGTGTTAGTGTACTTTGTAACACTTTAGTTATGAGTTTTGTGAAACATTTTTGTTTCGCAAAATCCATAACTGCAGCTCTCAGGTGGCGGTATGGATTGTGTCGGTATAGGCTGTAACGCAAGCATTTTAGACTGAACACACAACATGTAATACCGGCACAATGAAAATCCCACACAAAAACGTAATTTTTTCGAGTGTGGAATGGACATTGCCTTACAGGCTAAAACGCTTGCGGTATAGCTATACCGACACGACTCGTAATATGCGTTCCTGGCCATTATACTGGAATGGACATTTTTTCAGTTAAAAAAGCCGTACCATAACAGTTGTAATCTAGCCGTATGTATTTTGAAATAATTTTCAGAGTTTGTAAAAACTGCCCTTTTGATCCAAATTACTAATTTTCAGCCTATGGCATGTAAATAATAATAAAAACAGCCAAAATGTAATGCTGCCTCCATAAGAGGAATACAGATGAATCAGTCAATAATGGACAGCAGCACAATCCATGAAAAATGATAGATTAGGTAAAGGGTTCATATTAACTTTAAACAGTCAGAAACCTAAGTAGGTCACACCAGTAAAGTCTTATAGGGCAGTAGCAGAAAATGTTGCTGTATACAATAAGACAATCTGTTGAAAGAGGTTTAATATGAACTAGGCATGGGTGAACCAGAAGGCAAATACACCAAAAAGTGAAGGTTATAAATACAAATAGATAAAGGGAGATTGTGAAATTTTACAGTGAACAAGACATATTGCAGCAAGTTAAAGGGACAGTGTATTGTAAAATTGTTTTCCCCTTAATGGGCCAGATTACAAATGGAGGGCCTTTTAACACTCCAGCTAGAACGTTAACTCTGCTAGTATTAAGCTTTTTGAGTGTGTTGGGTTGCGCTTGTATTATGAGAAAAGTAAACCCATGGAAGTCAATGCAGGAAAAAAAAGTGGAAGAAAAACTTAAAGGGACACTGATCCCAAATATTCTTTTGTGATTCAGATAGAGCAACGTCAAAGCCATATATGTCTGCTATTTCGGAACAAAGGGGATCCCAGAGAAGCATTTACAACCATTTGTGCCATAATTGCACAAGTTGTTTGTAAATAATTTCAGTGAGAAACCTAAAATTTGTGAAAAAGTGAACAATTTTTTTTATTTGATCGCATTTGGCGGTGAAATGGTGGCTTGAAATATACCAAAATGGATCTAGATCAATACTTTGGGTTGTCTACTACACTAAACTAAAGCTAAAATTAACCCTACAAGCTCCCTACATGCTCCCTAATTAACCCCTTCACTGCTGTGCATAATACACGTGTGGTGCGCAGTGGCATTTAGCGGCCTTCTAATTACCAAAAAGCAACGCCAAAGCCATATGTCTGCTATTTCTGAACAAAGGGGATACCATAGAATCATTTACAACCATTTGTGCCATAATTGCACAAGCTGTTTGTAAATAAGTTCAGTGAGAAACCTAAAGTTTGTGAAAAAATTTGTGAAAAAGTAAACGATTTTTTTATTTGATCGCATTTGGCGGTGAAATGGTGGCATGAAATATACCAAAATGGGCCTAGATCAATACTTTGGGATGTCTTCTAAAAAAAATATATACATGTCAAGGGATATTCAGGGATTCCTGAAAGCTATCAGTGTTCCAATGTAACTAGCGCTAATTTTGAAAAAAAAATGGTTTGGAAATAGCAAAATGCTACTTGTATTTATTGCCCTATAACTTACAAAAAAAGCAAAGAACATGTAAACATTGGGTATTTCTAAACTCAGGACAAAATTTAGAAACTATTTAGCATGGGTGTTTTTTGGTGGTTGTAGATGTGTAACTTTGGGGGTCAAAGTTAGAAAAAGTGTGTTTTTTTTCAATTTTTTCCTCATATTTTATAATTTTTTATTAATTATAATGATGAAAATAATGGCATCTTTAGAAAGTCCATTTAATGGCGAGAAAAAAGGTATATAATATGTGTGAGTACAGTAAATGAGTAAGAGGAAAAATACTGCTAAACATAAACACCGCAAAAATGTAAAAATAGCCTTGGTCCCTGACGGTCAACAAAAGGGAAATTGCTCTGGTCACGAAGGGGTTAAGCATTTAAACCATCACATCTTTTAAGGTAGTTTTTCTACCTTATTTTAAAGTCAATAGCAATTTATATTAATGGTAAGTCTCACTGTCTATTACTTGCAAAGTAGATGCTCTGATTCCAACATATACTTTTAGACACGTAGATCTAAGTATGATTATTGCAAGCTAGTTGGCATTCATATCCATTAAAAGGATATTATTACCAGGCTTTCTGCAGGGCATAATATAAAACTGCATACTTAAAAAAAAAAAAAGATGCTGACAGCTTTAATTTTTTTTTTCTTGAACCAGAAGTTGTTTGTATTTTTAAAATAATTTTCGCTGTTATTTTTTTTATATAAATATCATATCTCATTAAAGGCCAGATTACAAGTGGAGCATTATTTAACGCTCCCGCTCCAGCGTTAACTGCACAAGAAGTACATTTTTTGTGAGCATCAGGTTGCTCTACTATTACAAGTTGAAAGTAAACTGCTTTCAGTCACGCACTAACCAAGCTAGCGTAAAAAGCAGAACTTACAATATCATGCACGAAATGACTTAATCCCCCATAGAAGTCAATGGAGCAAAACAAGTGGGGAAAAAAACACCTTACTGGCACACAAACTAGATCGCATATTCTCAAGTGCACTAACCCGACATAAAAATATGAATATTTAGCAATCCAATGTTCTTCACATAGCAGAATATGTTCTATTTATTCATAAAGACATATTTCTACATATATATGATGGTTCTTTGGTACAATATATATCTATACACATATATATGTATATATATATATATATATATATATATATACACATGATTAGATATAGGTATAGATATATACAGATATATATAGGAATATCTATTTGAAAAATACATAGAACATATTCTGCTATATGCTCTACATTGGAATGTGGACTTAGACTCAGAGGGCCCTATCTATCAATCTCTGAAAGGAGCTTGACGGTCCATGTTTCTGGCGAGTCTGAAGACTCGCCAGAAACAGCAGTTATGAAGCAGCGGTCACAAAGACCACTGCTCAATAACCTGTCCGCCTGCTCTGAGCAGGCGGACAGACATCGCCGGAAATCAACCCGATCAAGTACGATCAGGTTGGTTGACCTTGTTAAATAGAGGCCAGAGTGTGCAGGTATTGAATAATGTGAATAAGAAAAGTTAGTTTAATAGGCAAGTGTGACATGGATAACCGTACATAGGAGTTGCCATCTATAGAGTTTCTGAGAAGGAGAAAATTGGTAAATACTGTGTGTTGTCCATGGGATGGATGCGGTCAAGTTGAAATGGTTTCCCTTCCTCTGTTAAACTATTCAATTTATTGCTGCTCATATCTTACTGTTTTTTCCCTAGGGTCAACTGGAGGGACTTCAGGGTGAGAATGGAGGGACATTATCAGTGGGTCAGTGCTAGGAAAGTTTTAGGGACTAGTGGGTGGGGCAAACATTGTTGTTAGGTAACATTTTGAGGGAAATTGTATAAGGACAATTTTAGACAGTTTTATAAGGAAGTTTAGCTTTAGGGATAGTTTTTGATATTTTTTTTTCTCTTTGGAAAGCAATGTCCATTTTACTAAAGAAAATTCATTTTAGTTGCTCTTATGTTATTGTTTAGGTTTAAAACAACTTTTATTCTAAGATGTCTTTTATTGTAAATATATTTTATTAAATATAAGAAATAGCTAAACGATCATCTGGGGTTGCTATATTCCCAGAGGAGGAATTCCTAGTATTTCAAAGCTGGATTATACATTTTAGGCAAGATCAAACTGACAATACTGTTTATACCCACACTGATAGCTCATTTGATGTGTTTCTCTTCTGCATACACATGCATTTGTCACCAGTAAAAGGAAATGTATTTGAATACACTGTGAGCAAATAACAAATAACACACCAGTACATAATTCTTTATCATCTAATTTTGGTTAGAAGCAATTTATACGCCTTCGTTTTATTAACTTTTTTTTTTTTTAAATAAAAAAATGCTTATATGTTTTAAAAATTACTTAAGTATGTTTTCACTTCCCTGTTCCTTTAATTAGAATCTGACAGTTTGATAGAGGCAATGAACTCAAACTACTGGT
Source organism: Bombina bombina (assembly GCF_027579735.1). Taxonomy (NCBI): domain Eukaryota; kingdom Metazoa; phylum Chordata; class Amphibia; order Anura; family Bombinatoridae; genus Bombina; species Bombina bombina. The sequence goes on from NC_069504.1 coordinate 1,025,189,114, forward strand.
AAAAAAAGCTATGAGTACGTTTTTATCAGTCTTTTATTAGTCTATTAGACGTGTGCACAGACAAAAAATATATATTTTGTTTTATCCAAGG